>NC_081350.1:32138255-32394871 GCF_029784015.1 Lycium ferocissimum
CGAACACAACCCCAGTATACGTATACATAGCGCGGCCTTAGGCCCAATAACACGAGTGTTCATCATTAGCGATTTACATAAAAGAACCGAGAATCATGCTGAAAGATACAACAACGACATATTGAAGTAACGATTCAACTCATACATGTATTCATGAAGCCGATTGAAACCGGTTTTTCAACTATTTATAAAACATCGAGTATTCTAGACCGAGACTCGGGTATCAAACACAAGTCTATATTGATTACGTGCTAGCTCACAACATTCTAATGAAAAGTCTTGAATGAACTATGAAACTAGAGAATAGAAGTTCTGCAACTATTCAAGGAACTAAGCTTAACTATATTTCTAAGGCAATTGGTAACGTTGTAAACGAACATGGCGTAGGGATGATAACGTCCAAATCCACCCTATTAATTAGAATGAGCACGGTCATATGCAAATATAACTTACCCAACTATGAGTTGGGGTCGATCCCACAGAGAACAATATATAGGCGATTAGGAAAAGTAGGAATTATCACCAACAATAGCTATGCCAAACACTTAAAGGTTATTTAGAGAGAAAATTATAACTAATTGTGAAAACGTAAACTAACTTAGAAAGCAAGTAAAATGATCAATGGCCTCAAGAATGGATAAAAAGGAAACTACACTCAAGTAACAATCCAATGTATTTCATGATTTACAAATAATGGTGAGTTTATATTACTTAGCCTCGGATAATGACTCTAAATTAGCTTCTTCCGAAGACTAACTAGACTACCTAATTAATATCCCTAAAGCAATTAGGAGCATTAAGAACACCTAAACATGGCTACAAATGGCCGCTTTATCCACTAGGTCGATTTCCGTTAGATGAGGGTTAATGCCCCAAATTCTTGTTAATTATTCTTTTCCAATCCCGAGTTTGCCTCTTCCCGAGTTTAAACCGAAAATAAATGGGCGAGTCCTAGGGTTAGCAATTTCCCTTAAGAAACATTAAAGAACAAGAATAATTAAAACAACATTAACTCACTTCATTAGGAATAAAAATCATTCAATACATAAGCAAAATAAGAGTTTCAATCCAAACTTTAACAATGTATACTTCTATAAACAAGGTTCAAGTATAGAAATGAAATACTACACACTTAAATATTCAATACATAGCAAGGAATTGAAGAAATGAGTAAAGAGGTAAGAAATTTCTCATCAAAACTTCAAATCTTCAATCCCCAAGTGTGAGTGTTGGAACCCTAGTTCTCCAAGTCTTGTAAATGGCCAAAGATGAGAAATAATGTCTTCAAGCTTGCTTTTGTAGTCCCAAAATTTTCCCACTTAAAATTAGACCAAAACAGTCCCTGATTTTCGTTTTTTGCAAATCTGTCCCGTTTTTGCAAAACTGTCCAGTTTTGACGGTTTTGTGACATTTGTCCAATTTAGCCTCTTTTTGACTTTATTTTCGGTTGGTTCCTTCCGATCACTTCTAAATCACATAAAACCTGTAAAATAGATGTAAACGATATTAAATGCACTATTTTCTCAATCAAACATAGCAAAAAAATATAAGATTAAAGAAGAGATAAGTTGGTAAAATACCAACTTATCAAGGGAGAATCATTAACATTCCCAAACGTAGAAAGTTAGCCTCACATAGCTTAATTCCGGCCTAATACTACGTTCGTCAACCATTTGAACTTTAATTTATAGCAACACAAGTCAAAGGATTCCATATTAGCAATAATATCCATGATTTGGTCACCTAAGCATTTTATCAAACATTTGGTGGGCAAAAAGCTCCACAACCTTCTTTAATGGTGTTTCCCTTACCCAATTTCCATTCTATTACTTCTAGGTGATTCTACAATCTCAATTAAGTGTAATTAACATCATTCTCCATCCCCCATATGATTACAAAAATCTCAAGTCAACAATCCAAAACCCTACTATAGTTCGTGTAATTCTCTTTACTAAACCCATTTAGTATTCTCCCAAGAACTCATCAATTCACTACTATGAATGATTAGAGAGTAGAGCATTACCTTTTTGAAGTTCAATCCTCTTGAATTCGAGTTCTAGGTTTTCCATGTCCAAATTATATTCAGTCACAACTCTTTATCGATTAAGGGTTTACTCAAGTTAGTGATTAGGGACTTGAATTCAAACTAGAATCCTGATATAACTTATGTTGGAGGGTTCTTGAGACTTGTGACTTGTTCTCTCCTACCTTAGGATGATTTTTTGTGATTAGGGGTGTTAGGGAAATAAACTCCAAGCTTAAATATAAGAGAACACGAAAATTCGACTTTTGACCCAAAACCCGACCCTTTTCCCCGATGGGCCTGCAATGCATGGCCATCGCGGGACCCCCTGCAGGTCCGTGGTCAGAGAGGGTGTTTTTGGGCGATTGTCCCGCAAAGAGGATGCATCGCACGGGCTCTCACGCGCGGCTTGTGTTGTTTTTGCGCAGTATTCGGTAAAATGGGCATAACTTCTTGTACATAGCTCTGTTTGGGCTCCACAATATACCGTTGGAAAGGTATTTCAAAGGAATACAACTTTTTTGTTTTAAGTTTTCTCACATTCTCAACGGATTTTTACGAAATTGGTCTGGAAGGAAGACGTAAAGAAAACTTAGCCGATTCTATCGAATTTTAAGCAACTTACTATTAGCCATCTTGAGACTTATCTTATCTCTGCTCGATCTTCCGATTGTCCGGGTCCTTATATCGTTAGAAAAATATTTACGTACTACAACTTCCGTGTATGGCATTTCTTTTCCAAATTCCTAACTAATCGAGGAGGTATGGGCAGTAAATCTTTATCAACTATTTTTCGCAAAACGTTCAAAAGTTCAGTTTTTCCATTAAAACTCTAACGATACGAGTCTAACTTTAGTTCTAAGATATGGGGTGTGTGATTCCTATGAGTGTTAATTGAGAACTTAAATTCCAAAGCTTTCATTAGGATTATTGGGGAAGAGATTATGTGGACCTTATATGAAAAGGAATGTTATTTAACCACAAAGTGGGTAAGAAAGGGTAGAATTCATCCCAATTTAACTGATTGTTATGGAGTGGAATAGAGAGGGACTTGATAGCATTCATTCAATGGTAGGAGTCAATAATGGCGTGGAAATTAAGGCCTAGGTCTAGCCAAAATTTCTTAGCAATGTAACAGTGGAAGAATATATGATCAATGGTTTCCTCACCGCTGTTACATATTGGATATTTTGGTTCAATATTTATCCCAATGTGATGTAGATAGGATTTGGTCAGCAATCTAGAATGGGAACACTGCTAGAGGAAAAATTTAATTTTCTTCATTATTTTAAATGACCAGATCAATTAGAAGTTGTAGGTGACGGAAGACTCACGTTGAAGGAGGGAATATACTGAACTTGTGGAGAACAACCCATTAAAGTTGGATGACCAGTAAGGTGTGTCAGTAGAGTTGAGGTCACAACGCACATAGGTTGCTTTGCTGATAATGTTGACAAGGATGGTAAAGGAAAGTGAGTCCCAATCCCAGGAAGTACCATTCCAAAAATCAGATAGCTTAAGGGAAGATTCTCTTGGGGTAATAGCATCATGGATCATAGAACGGAGCTGTTGGAATCCATCGATCATTCCGTATGTCTATGTTATTTCCTAATCCGTGACCGTCAAAGTAGGGCTTTAGTGCAGTACTTTCCTCCTTTAAGCATATTATTCCAGATGAATGAGGTAGAAGCAGTGTGGCATTTCTTTCCATACTTATTAATTAAGGTACAAGCCCAGATTATGGTTTGTGAAAAGTCGCCACGCAAGACTAGTGAGTAATGCAAGTTTTTTTTCACGAGCTTTTCTAAGACCAAGACCACCAAGACATTTTGAATGTGATGTCTCCACTTATCATAGTGTAATTTCCTTTTTTGATCAGTGGAACCCCAAAGAAAATCACGTTGAATTTTATCTATGATATTACAAATTTTTGTGAGTAGATAAAAGTACTGCATAGAGTAAGACAGGATGGCATTGAGCGTGGATAGACAGGATGGCATTGAGCGTGGATTTAGTCAGCACCATTCGACCCGCTAGATTGAGGAAATTAATCTTCCAACTGGCCAATCGTTTCTTCATGTTATCGAGGATATATTGGAAATCTTGAGGCTTAGGTTTATGGTGCAGTATTGGAAATCCAAGGTATTTTCCAAAATTGTCAGTTGGGCGAATCCCAAGAAAGTCCTGGACCATGTTCTTAGTGGTGATGTTACAGTTTTTGGGAAAAACAACTTTGGACTTAGTACTATTTATTTTTTGGCCCGACAGAGCACAAAAGATATTAAGGCAGGGTTGAATAGTTTCAATAGACTTTGTATTACCTTCTCCATTAAAGTAAGATCGTCGGCAAAAAATAGGTGTGAGAAAAAAGTCCCATTTTTATGAATGGAAACAGGTTCCAGTTTAAAACATCCACTTGATGCTTAATGTAAATTGATAGGAGTTCCATATATAGAATAAATATGTTGGGGGACATTGGATCCCCCTGCCGTATACCCCTAGTAGGCGAAAAATATTCAGTTTTGGTGCCATTTACTAGTATAGCAATTTTGCTAGAACTAATACAATGCATAATAAGCTTGGTGATCTTTGGAGGAAATTTAAAGAAAAGAAGAGCACGGTGTACAAAAGGCCATTCAATACGATCAAATGCCTTTTCCAAATCAATTTTTAACTTGATGCAACCTTTTTGGCATTGGTTGTGGTCAAGTAGTTTAGAATTTCTTGTACAAGGATAGAATTATCACAAGCTCGACGACCTTTGAGAAAGCTGGTTTGAAAGGGGCCAATAAAGTCCTGAAGGATTGGTTTGCGTTTGTTAACGATAATTTTAGTAATAACTTTATACATAGTATTACATAGTCCTATAGGACTAAAGTTCTTAAGATGATTAGCATTGGGGAATTTGGGGATAAGATAAAGAAATGTATGGTTTAATGGCTCCAGGAGATAAAGTGTTTTAAACACTTGGTGGCAGAAGTGCAAAATGGATTTACTAACGATGGGCCAATGTGTTTGGTAGAAATAAGGATGAATGCCGTTAGGTCCTGGGGATTTTAATGGTTTGAAGGAAAATAGGGCTTGAATGACCTCCTGGTCAGTCAACGGTTTATCCAAAGGAGAGAGGTCAAGATTGTGGAAACTCTTGGCACAGTAGTAAGTATCCCTAAGCGCAGTGGAGGAATGGTCAGTAGTGAAAATCAGTTGGAAGTAAGAAGAAGTGTGAGCAATTATTTTTTCATTATCAGTAATCCAATTTCCTTGGTCATCTTGGAAGAAAGAAATTTTATTTCTCCTTCTTCGAGTGATGACAGAGATGTGGAAAAATTTAGCGTTGACATCTCCATCATTGAGCCAATTTATTGGCGATCTAATTTTCCAGTAGTCTTCCTTTATTTTTAGTAAGTTTTTATAATCAGTGGGGAGGGTTTGCTCTAAGGTTTGAAGAAATTGGCTCATGGGGTAATGCATTGACTTTTGGATACCAGCTAATCGAGCTAGGAGATTCCTTTTTAATGGAAGATATTACCAAAAGTTTCTTTACTCCAAGGATTAGTTTTTTGTTGAAGAAGAGAGGTGGCAGTGATAATGTCATTATCCTGCCAACTATCTTGAACAATAGCTTTAAACGAAGGGTGGGCAATCCAAAAGCTTTCCAATCTAAATATCTTTTGAGTAGGCCTACGACCGCTATTGTCTAAACTAATAAGTAAGGGGTTGTGGTCCGAATAAGTCTTAGGAAGATGACTAACGGGCACATTAGGACACATTTCAATCCATTTGTCAGTAATAAAGCAACGATCCAACCTCTCCATAATTAAGCCCTTATGTCTCTTCCTATGGTTGGACCAAGTATAATAACACCCTTTAAAGCCTAAATCAATTAGTTTGCATTGGTTTATACATGACCAAAAGGTAGTACTCCTGTAATAGTGGACAGGTCGACCACCCCGTTTGTCCTGTGTGTAAAATGTCATTAAAATCACCTGCTAGTAACCAAGGGTCAGCTATAGTTTTTGAAAGAAGACGTAAGGTATCCCATAATTGATTTCTAACTACAGAATTAGTACTGGCATAAATAATACTTAAACACTAAGGTTTGGATGCAGTTCTTCTGTATCATAACATGGAGCTCTTGTTGAAAGTGACGAAGATGAGTAACAGTGACCATATTAGCTATCCATAGCAAAACAATACCTCACGTACCTATAGATGGAACCTCAATAAAATCGTCAAACCCAAATTCATCTCTAAGCCCTACATGGTTTTCCATTTTTGTTTCAAGCAGAGCTACCATACAAGGGTTATGAGAATTAATGAGGTCATGAAATTCCTCTTAAAGGTGGGGTTATTTGCACCCCTAGCATTCCAAGCAACAAAGCAGGTGGGTCTATTCATTAGGGTTCGAGTAGTTGTGAGATTTAGGGTCACTGGATGATCCTTAGATGAAAATTGGCTTGGCCTCAGTGTTGGGGTCAACACCACGACGTATTTGGCTAAGTCTCTGTTCATTACAGGCCGTAGGTCGAAGGAGCTTTTTATCAGTGCCACTGGGCAATTGTGAATGTGCTTTTTATCCTCTTGTTCTGGAAAGATCATAAGGGCCATACTTCTGAGACTTGATACTTCGGTGAACGAGCCCCGTGGAGGTGGCATTCCCCCTTCCACCCCGATTTTGTTGTGATTTTGAGCTGGGGGTGGTGGTGAGAGAGGTGGCATGTTCAATGGTGCAGGATTGTTGGCTGGTAGTGGTGGAACATTCATTACAAGGGGGTTGAGAAGTGGTGGAAACGGACCGTGGACAGGGATCGGTTGCCATGAAAGTAGTTATGGGTTGGCAAGTATCACTTCCTGGGGTGTAAAGAAAGGAAGGTGGGGACGTGGGTTGAGCTGGGATTGAAGCAAGTTTGCAGATTCTATAGGGCTTGAAGATTGTGAAACATGTTCGGTGCGAAGGCTGGCACTAGCGGATCCAGAATGTTGGCCATCCATACTTGATTCATGAAGTTGTCTGTTGCAAGATTCATACCCTCCGAAATCAGTTGTGCTAGGGAATTCTGGTTTTGTAGTATGATCAATGTTTCCTCTCCATTGACCATCAGTGTGAACATAACTGCATGTCCCTCCAGACCTTGTTCCAGCCAGGACTGAGCTTGGTGAAGGGGGTGGACTGGTTGTGTTGCAACAATTCGTGGGTGTTAGGCAACCAGTGGAAGTGCGTTGCTCATTTTGGTTAGTCGAGTGCTTTGGGCTTGTCAAAGTTGTGGGGGAAGAAGGTTTTTGTTCAGTATTAAGAGTATTATGAGAAGTAGTAGTATATAGAAGTATATTAGTGGAGATAGAGTGTGAAGAAATAGGTAATGATTGAGGATCTTTATAGGCAGATATAATATGGGGCGGATTGGTCACAGAAGGAGTGTTAGTAGAAGCAAAACTTGGAGTGTGATCTTCCATATCTATTTTCATGGCCACTTGGTCAAATTCCCCCGCCATTTGTTCGTTTGGAGTGAAAGAGAGGTCAGATTTTTCTGCTAAGTAAGCCTTAGGAGTTTTTCGTAACCAGTAATAATAGAAATAGACTTAGGTGTCTCATTATTATAATTTGAACTCAGTGTGCCTAATACGTTTTGTCCAGCTGTCTCTTTTACATTTGCATAGGACAAACTTGCAGAAGAGGAAAAGGTTTTAGGGTATGATGACAGCCGTGCATGGGTTTGTAAAAGAGTGGGCATCTCTATGAGCTCTTCACCCATTGGAAGAGAGGAAAATTTATTAGCTGACAAAATAGGGTCTTGAGTGATCGGAACAGTAGACCTATGTATAGTACTTTTTTGATGGAAGAGATTTTGTCCATTCTTATCAAAATACTTATTCACATTTTTTTAGCAATTTAAGAAATAATTTTTTTTTTTTTTAAATTATTAGCTTCTATTAATATGCATTTTATTATTTTGTTCCGTTTAGTTGTTATTTTGTTACCACTATTATTATCATCATTATTATTATTATTATTATTATTATTATTTTATTTTAAGGATTATCATAATTTGCATTATAATCATTTTGATTTTTTACATTATGCACAATTAGCATTTGTTTTGCAAATCAAATAATAGCATTTATTTATTGTTGACTTTCAATATATTATCGCACGGATATTACAACGCCATTTATTTTTTTACTAATAAATACATACTTTTATATGAGATAATATTTTTAACGCATGTTAGCATATAATTAGTTAAAATGGGTCTTTTACTTAAATTTAGAAGCCTACATTTTAATTCATCATCCCACTATTAATCAATGGCCTAATTAATTATTTTCGGACCAACCCACTATTGATTCGGTCCATTTACAATCAGCCCATGTTTTAATTAATTGACCCAGCCCAACCCATTACCCGTCCGACCCGCCCCGGCCCATTTCATTCCCTAAAATGAAATGGGTAGGTTTTTTTTTTTTTCCCTCGCCGCTTTCCCCCACCCTCCCCCCCCCCCCCTCCCCCCCTTTATTCTCTCTCTCTCTCTCTCTCTCTTTCTCTCTAAATCTAGCTCTCCACTCACCGCCGCACCCCCACTCTCCCCACTCCCTTTTTGTCTTCTTCATCGTCATCTCCTTTGCCCCACCACGCCGTTCCTTCCCTTTGCTTCCCAACCTTCGTCCCCCGCTCTCTCTTTCTTACACAAAAAAAAAAAAAAACCTATAAATAGTTGGGAGTGGAAACGTGTTAGAGGGAGATTTTGAATAGAAATCCTTGCAAGCAGAATGGCAAGAACCCCCGAAAAATACGAGTCTTGACCGCACAAAATTCCCAAAATATTCTTTGATAATTCAAAATATCGAGTCAAAAATACTAGAACATTTGTTTTCCGCTTTTCATCGCAGTAGGCATCGTGAATCCGAGCATCGCAAGCTCGGAGTTGGTAGTTTTCGAGGTAGATCGGAGATTCGTAGCCTCACTTCGCTGCACCCGAAGCAGGTGATTCTTCTTTTCCTTTTTGGTGTCTTTCATGTTATTTTAGGATTAATGGTTCTGTGTTAGTTCATTTTACTGTTTCTATGTGATTTGTGTATGTAGTCTAAATATATGTATATGTATTAATAGAACCGTGTTCGATCATATTCGTGTTCAATCTTGATTTTAGTTTGAAAAGAAATAAAGATTATATAAATCAATTTGACTAATAATTTAAATAGTGATTATGTGAACTAATTTAATAGTGGTGATTAGTTTGTTGTTGCATTCATTAGGAGGTATACCATGTTTAGTGTGAATAAAACATGCTTTAGAAGGTCATTTTCTAGGAAGTTTTGCTGTGTACATTATATATTGGTTGTGTTCTAGTTAATCATGATTTGCCTAGTTTGTTTTTTAATTTATTAAAGAGATTTAGATGTTGTTTGATCAATGGCTAGTAAGGATTTCAATGTGTTGTATTAAATGTTCAGAAGTTGCATAATACCATGACTTCTTAAAGTTGATTATGTCATTGGAAAAAAAAAACTTGTTATTTCCTTTAGATAGGAGTTTGATGTTATAGCGTGTACCAAAGAATATGATATTTGGGCACTTGTTATCTAAATAGAAGCCTGGTAGTCATTTTGATTCTTTGATCTAGGGTGTCTAAATAATGGGCTGATTTTCCCAAATTTTATTTCCTCCCTTAAGCAAATATGGTTAAGACACTTTCATACTTCCCTTTTTCTTAGTATATCCTGCAGTTTCCAGACATCTATCATATGCCAAATAGAATATGAATTTAGTATGTATATCAGGTGAATATTCGCTTAATGTTGTGTCCCCTTTCTTTGGAGTGCCTTTGTATGTCTTAGAATGATGTCTTAAGTATGTCAACAAGTTGGAATTTGCTGCTATTTGAGTATTTTGTGTCATCATAGATAGGGTATTATTAAATAGTTTCTAAAATATAGATTCGGCTGGGGTTAGTATATTTAGTTGGGTTGGTGCTCTCTTTGCTTTGTTTTTTTTTTTTTTTTTTGCTTTATTGTAGTGTCTTACGTTTGGTTTTACATTTATGGTAAAAATATGTTGGCTAGATACTAAAGTAGGCAAAATGGAAGAATATACCTAGATATACAAAGTTCTTTTTAATTCTATATAATCGATGGTATAGATAGTTGATATGTTTAGTATATGTGGGATATGTCAAAAATTTGGTTAAATTCCTGTTTAATATTTGGGCCTGTTCTTCTTCCTTTTGTTCCCTAATGTCCAGTAATTCTCCCTTCCCTTTTTATCTCTGTTTTATTTATGTTTTCGTAATCGATGTGTAGGCTTTGAAACATGTTGATTAGTTCATAGCGCCTTTAATGGACAAGTTGTTAAACATTCGATATTAATCGGGCTTAACTCTGGCTATAATGATCTAGTTGTTAAGTTAGTTTTGTTTACGCAATATGTTAGGTATTGTTTATCAGAAATGCAATTCCCCCGGGAATTTATGGATGTTGTCCTTTTTGGACACCTTAAAAGCCCTATATGAAATTATATGATTCATGAATTTATTGATGCCTAATCACATACATAATCTTTGCTTTAGCACATTTTTGTAATTGGTTTGCGTGACTGCTGTATGGTCGGATATAGTGAATATACTTAGTCCATATTATGTGCATCTTCGTGGAAATGAAACATGTGTTGGCAGATCCATGTTACAGTCCATTGTCAGCATAGTGTTTAAATTTTGTGCGTTGTTGCAAGCATACTTCATTCGAAGTATGTATATAAGTATACTTAAATATACATAGTATATATAGTCTACTGAGCTGTTTTCAGTTTGTGTTTTACATGTTTAACCTTATTGATTGTATACTAATCGTTTTCTTTCATTTTTTTGCATGAACTCCTCCTACGAGTCCCTGGACTCGTCTCCCTCCGCATTCGGTGTTGGGCCAAAGCCCAACATAATATTCTCGAGTCAGCCCCATGTTACATAAAATGATTCACCGAAGAGAAATCTCCAATCCGCAAGAATATATAAAGGAAATCTATTGGGCCAAAGCCCAACAACATGAATAAAAGATAGAAAAAATACATTCCAATATTCATCACTCTATTCTATTTCCCTCTCGCGCATTTAATTTGCCTTGTATGACTAACATTTTACTTTGTTTCCTTTTCTTGGCTTAGATGAATTCTAGCAAAATTTAGTGGTTTAGCTTTAGTAATGGGTAGTTAGCTTAAGGAAGACTAACATTAATGCCATAAATTTTTATTCTCCTCTTTTCGTGTTAAATTATCCAATATTCATTTTAGAATAATTGATTTACAAAATGGCATGGCTTTATATTTCAAAGTAAAGGAAATCATTTTTTATAATTACCATAATATACATTTCAAAACACCACTAACACGCAAACATAAGCTCAAATACGTTTTTATAAATAATTCTCTCACATATTTAAAAAAAAAAAAAGTGTAGTAATAAAAGGGATAAAGTAAACTCACCTTAGCTACTTTGATATACTCTCAAAAGGCAAATCAATTAATATCTCATCATTTGAGTTGTTTTAAATATTTATTAAAATATTGCATAAACTCGCATTTTCTTCTACTTATATGCAAATTATCATATTTTTGCAAATATTTTTAAATAGCATTACTATACTTCTATTTGAAGCATTGGCAACATTTACAAGATTTTATTTTAAATAGCATTTTTAAATCTCCTTTATGCAAGTTATTATATTTTCTACAAGTCTTATTTTATTTTCGTGTAAAATCCTAACAATATTTATAAGTCTTATTTAAATAGCATTTAAAATCTTCCTTTATGCAAATTATCATATTCTTCTAAATTTTATTTTAAGCAACATTCTTATATTTTCTTAAAACCTTAGTGGCACTTGGCCCTTTTCTTAAAATCTGAAGCATCTTGTTTAGCCTTAATTAATTAACCTAAGTTTGGACGGATAACCGTAAGTTAACGGATTCTAAAGGATGCCTAACCCCTTCCCTTTAGGATAATATAGAACCCTTACCTAGAATCACATCGGTTAAAGTGCAATTAACGGAGGTTTAGTTTTAACTTTACCTTAGTTAGCATTTAGGTGTCCTAATTCAGACGTTAAATTAATTAGGTGGCGACTCCTTAAAATAAAGCAAAATTAGGAATCTCCAATATATTGTACTCCGCTTTAACCCGGTTAAAATGGGGTATAACAAGATTATTATTGTTATTAGATGAAGAATAAGTCGAATTGTGATGATGACTTTTATCCTTGGTATTGTTCAACTTATTCAAAGGAGCAATCCCATGAAAAATTATCAGAGGAACTAGATTGTGTTTGACTTAGACTGAAAAGTTAATTTTTGAGAACTCAAAAACTTACCGGATTCCATCGATTTTTTTTTTTTTACATTAATACCTTCCTTGGGAGATGGAGTGGAACCTAGGACTTCCGGTGTGTTTACGTCGCTCGATTGGGTGAGCCCATTCTCCTTTTCCCTGTGAAGGTCACAGTTTCCCATTCCGATGAGGCTTTAACAGATTGACCCGGTGGTTATGGGTCCTTTGACATTGGAATAGAGTGGGGACATTTAAGTTGATTATGCCCTAACCTGCTACAACTAGTGGAAAGAAATTCCTCTCTTTCGTAGATGATTTTTTGTAAATGTGAACTGATTTGAATCCGGTGATGAAGTGTCTAAGAACTGGATACACAACCGAGCATACTGACCTCTTAGAGTGGCGCTTGTGCAAGCATCCACTTTTAACAGCGTACCACTGGAGTTTCCGATCTTTTTTAGGAGCTCCCCGTCACAGAATTCTGTAGGCATTTGAGGGAGTCGTACCCACACTGTGCAATAAGTTTGTTTGGCTTCTCCGGCAATAAAGTTAGGCTCCCAACGCTTTATGGACAAGAAATGACCATTAATGAACCAGGGATCATTCTTGAGGGCGTTGATCATGTTTTCCTCTTTATAAATTTTACTATGAAATAATCGTGTCCGAGGAGAATAAGAGGAAAATTTTCGGAGGGTTTCCATAGTTCTTGAAGTTTTGCTTTGAGATAGTGGTGTAAATTTTTTTTTGCCTAGTAGTTTAATGATAAGAGAACATTTCCAAGGCCACACTTTCAGACGCGAATGTCTGAAGTTGCCAAACTTCAGGAGAGAAGTGAGTATTCATGGAAAAAAATAAGAAGCACAAGACATAGATTACTTAAATGACGCGACCAAAATATGATATTTGTGCACTTTTCCCTTTACTTCAAGCTCAAAGTCATTTTGATTCCTAAAAGCAAGGGTGTTCACTTGTCAGTGAGATAAAGTTTTAAGAAAATTTAGTTCGGCATTTTTAGAGTCACTTTTAAAAAATACATTAAAATTAAATTAAATTAAATTCAGTATGGTCCGATTTTCTCATTTTGGTTTTGGCTCTATATTTTAGCTCATTTGAAGTAATTTGAGTGTTGAATTATTGAAAGTCGAAAAAAGCAATTTCTTGGAAAAAATGACTGCATGTCAAGCAAAAAATGGCTATATTTATGATGTATGTGTCTTACGTTCATATAAAAATGACTGAACTTATGACAAAAATGGCTAAATTTCATGCAAAAAAGGCTGAAGTTCAGGAAAAAGATAATTGTGCCTTGAGTTCGAGCAAAATGGTTAAATTCCAATCATATGTGTCTTAAGTCCATGCAAAAATGGCTTAAGTTTGGTGGCTTTTAAATTGCCTGAAGTTTAGGCTTCGAAAAGCCAAACTTCATGCGTGAATGTCTAAACTTATAAAAGATTAAGAACTCTGGCTATAATTCAAATGGGGTCCTGAAATTGGCTATCTATGCAATTCCCCCGCTTATGGATCTCCTGGACTGGACCGCAAACACAAAATTATCCGAAATTGGATTAGCCCATCACATACATAATAATGGTCATTTGCACGATCACCCTTCCAAGGCACTGGTCTTTAATTTTTGTCCCTCAAATTGGTGGTCTTTAATTTTTGTCCTTTGCTTAATACCGTAAGGCTTAAGGTTCAAAACTCAAAAATAAATAAATCATATGACAGAGTTTCGTAGCAAAGTTAAGCCTATTTGAGCCATAGTTAGGCCTCAGGCAAAATTTTGAATGCAAAACTCTACCACAGGTTGCTAATCCAAACCTCTATCTTGCAATTTTTTTTTTACTAAGCTAGGATTCAAATCCAGAACCTCGAGGTATTACGGGAAGGACAAAAATTAAAGACCGCCACTTTGAGGTAGGGGTGGGCGTTCGGTTTTTCGGTTTGGCTATTTCGGGTTCGGTTTTTTGAAGGTGGACAAAAAAACCAAACTAGTTCGGTTGGATCTTTCTGTTTCGATTTTTTAAAGTTCGGTTCGGTTTCGGTTTTTTCAATTCGGTTTTTTTAATATAATATTAGAATCGATTCCATTGACTTAGTTCATATTCTCAAAAGTAATTAAACATGGGATAAATTGAAATCAAAATCAAACAAACGGGAAAAAAAAAAAACTATAATCATGACATAGGATTACTAGGTGTTATATACATATCGTAAGAATAATTAAGAAAACACATAAAGGACATACATTAATCCTAAAGAATCATCCTAGTTACCTTTTTTTGTTAAGGCTATTTGATTTTTTCAATTGAAGTGAAAAATTAGGGATACAAATGCAAAAGAGGACTTATTACAATTGAGTTTTTTTTTGCTTTAAACTTAATGGGCTTTGAACTATTTTAATTTTTTTTTTAATGTATTAAATTTCGGTGTGCGTTCGCGTTTTTCGGTTCGGTTTTATCAAACTTCGGTTCGGCTATTTCGGTTTCGGTTTTTTGACGATGGACACCAAACACCGAACCAAACTAGTTCGGTTTGTTGAAGTTTCGGTTCGGTTCGGTTCGATTTTTCGGTTTTCGGTATTAGCCCTACTTTGAGGGACAAAAATTAAAGAGCAGTGGGTTTGAAGGACAATCCGCACAAAAAAATGAATAATAATCCGATGTTCCAAACGGGTCGGGTTAACCCGAGTCTCTATCAATTCAATCCCCTGACTCTAATCCAATCGTTCACTCACTCTTCACTCTCTCTCAGTTTCAACTTTCAAACACAATGGAAGCTGTGACTATTGCTTCCCAATTCTCGCCGGCGACAGGATTCCGGCTATCATCTCCGGCGAGTTGCCGTGCATCAGCTGCTCCTAAACGGAGCCTCAGCTTTTCGCCGTCTCCGAAATGTTCTCTATCCACCAGCTTTATCTCCCCTTTTGTTGGCGGCAGTGTACTAGCGGACTTCTCGGGTCAGAGAATCCGACCCGATTCTCTTCACCCTAATTCTTCCTCTAGCTCTCGCCCTAAACGTGCCGTTGTCACTATGGTAACTAACTACCTTTTTTTTACTTCCAATTTGTACTCTAGTGTTCTTTCTGCTTGCAACTCAAATTAAACCTCGTTTGGATGGTTGTTACATAATGTATCGCATTATATTGTATTGTGTTTAAGAAAAGAAAGATAAATCATCTCGTAAAGTTAAATTGTTTCTAAACATAGAAAAGGGACATTCTCTTTGGGACAGATTAAAAAGAAAAGTGCGCCACATAAATTGGGACAGAGGGATTATTGTACTGTAGTGCCACATAAATTGGGACAGAGGGATTATTGTACTGTACTGTTTGTTTTGATGAATAACAATGTTTGAATATATTGTATCATTTTCCGTCGTTACATAATGTCAGACATTGGCAATTTGAAGGATTACGAGAAAAGTAGGGTATGGTGTAGAGCTATCATAAAAAGGTAAGGTAGAGGATAATATATGTTTATTAGATAATAAACAGAGACAAATGAGAAAAAAAAATAGGTCACGGCGTGATCACACCAAATTGGTTGTTACATAAAATGGGACTTTTAGTCGTTACATAATGATGGACTTAACGGTACGATACAATAAAATTTAAGTAACAATCAAAATAAATAATGGATTTAAACTAACAACATAATACAGTACAATGGGTAACAACCATCCAAACAAGCTGTTAGTGGTTGAGGCATAGACAAATATGTTTTTTTTTTTTAAATCTGAATAATTAGGAAGATTCTTAAAGATGACAACTTTAACATGACATGTTGCTTAGGGAGAAGTTCTGCTGTGATGAATAGATGTTTACTGTGGTGGAACTAATATGTTATTAGAATGTGGTATGCTATCATAATGCAGGAACTACACATGTAATTATGTGTTGATAGAGAAATAGAAAAAAGACACACTTAGGAGATTGTTTTTCAAAATTAGTTCAGTAAATAGTGTGGACATTCGGGCGGAATTGAGGATTTTGTTAAATAGTATTGCCATACTGTGATTGCTCAATGAGTCCATGGGATGAAAACCATGATGACCAGGGTTCAAATCCAAGTGGAGAGTCCCTCCCTGCCATCCCCCCAAAATTAAAATAAAAACAGATGTAGGTGATTTCTTCCCATCTATAAGTCTTGGTGCGTAGAGTTACTTGGTACCTATGTAGTTGTTTTGATGAAAGGTCGCACGTACCTGGTGGAATAGTCGATGTGAGCACTGACCGGGGTTATAGAAAAAACTAACAATATAGCAACTTGTAAGTTGTAATTCATCTGCCTGAGTTGTTTGGATATGATAACCTCTTAAAGCAAATGTTGGCACTTAGTGATTTGGCAGTTTGTGTCTAAGACCCAAATTATATTGCTTGGTTTGGTTTTGTAGAAATTGCCAACTCAAAACTATGGTAATTCATGTGATTTGGTTTGTGTGTATTATTTATCATAGTAGCACAAGAAGGTGCTGTAAAGTGGATTCTGATAATATGTGTAAAATAATAAAATATCAAAAGATCCCAAGTCCCAACCATTTTAAGGCATCCAAGAAGTAAACTAAACATTTTAAGAAAATGGTAAACTGAGCTAACTTCAATATACATGTACAAGTTAAGATGTTTTACATATGTCAAAACATGAACTAGTCAACTAGGAAAATGAAACTGTCATACCGGATGACAAGAGTTACGCCTCTTTGTTTTCTGGTTTTTTCTTCTTCTGTAATACATAGGATGGTTTTGTTTGAATAATTGAATTTAGATGCTAACCGCTCAAATGAAACTGTAAACACCCAAGAATATGTCGAAGAGCTTTATGGGTTATGGAGAGGGAGTTTAGTTGTTTAAATTAAATTAATTGTCCATAAAAAAAAGGGAAGAAGTTAATAGTCAGTGCTTTCTTTTGAGAGATTTGGACTCTGGATATTATGGGGATGAGTGGTTAAGCTCCAAAGCTATATTATGCTATTGACCTATTGTCCATATGAAGTCAAGCATGTGATGCTCATTTTTTAAAGAAGGGATAATCAGAAGTAATTGTAAATCAGGTTTAGAAGATGATAGGCGATGGGAGTTCCCATTGTCCGGGACATAAAAATTTAGAAAACATCCAATAATTGTGTGACAACTCTTCCACCTGGCAATTGTTATTGCCAAACTAAACTCCAAACTTTGCAGTTAATGTTCAGCAGCTTTATCTAACTTTAGGCCGTTCGTAGATTAAAATGGTCAGGAAACATGGACCAAATGGTCATGGCAGGAAGTATCAAGCTTGCTCTATGCAGCCGGTATAAACAGATCTTTTCCAATGACAGCAGACAGTTGTGGAATGCTATTTCTAATTGCATATTCTGGAATGCTAGGATGCAGAGAAATAATAGGTGCTTTAGTGATGGGGAGGGACAACATTTCAGCTGTAAAGGCCAGATGTTTAGAAGTCTCTATCTGTGGAGTAAGAAGAGTATTGTTTCTGATTTAGACTCACTGTTACATTTAATGCTGTCCTTCAATCTATAGAAGGATGCTCTATTTTCAGTTGTAAATTTTCAGTACCTTCTTGCTACTATTTAATAAATTTCCTACATTTTTCATCCAAATTAAAAAAAAATATTAACATGGTCAGGCCTGGTCCATTTTTATTTTGGGCTGCTTCAGAATTTTAAGTGGCTGTATGGCCTGAATAAAAGAGCTCACTGAAGAGTTTTAATGATTGCAGACGTACAAGAGAAAAATAGATAGGACTAGGATAAAGAAGAATAGAACGTGGAGCAGTTTTATGTGACTACCATTGCTTATTTAGGAACTCCCTTCAAACTGGTATGATGTCTTGGAAAAACGATCTGCAATTCATTGAGCTATATGTTTCTTATCCACTGGAAAAACTGCTGATGATACTTTCTCGATTAACTTTAAGATTTTGGGTCATTAGAATAGAAAGTAGTGGCGGCAGCAAGCTTGGAGGAAGTATTCTTTCAACTGTTATCTGTTGATGCATTAATATCACAAACTTTTGTATGTATAACTACGGATCAAAAAGAAAAAAGAGCACTTCTGTATGTACCTTGTTTTCCCATTAATGTGATGGAATTTTGAACGGAAAGTTGTATAGGTATTTTCTACTCTGACTTTAATGCTCTAACCATGTCCACATTATTGGTGACAGGTTATTCCTTTCTCAAGGGGAACTGCATGGGAGCAACCTCCTCCAGATTTAGCATCTTACTTGTATAAGAACCGAATTGTTTACTTGGGCATGTCTCTAGTTCCATCAGTGACTGAATTGATACTAGCTGAATTTCTTTACCTTCAGTATGAGGATGAGGAAAAGCCAATCTATCTTTATGTAAATTCTACTGGAACAACCAAGGTTAAAACTCGTTGCTTTCTTTTTATTTGTCTTGTACTTTTATTATCTTGTGTCCTTGATTGCCTGGTCAAATGTTCAGCTTGTTATATTGAAATTTACTTCGCTAGTTTTCTAACGAGATAGTTTTACAAAAGAAGTTGAAGTTTGGTCTAAATGTATCAAATGGATAATGGTTTCATTTCCTTTAATAGGCGCTACTCTGAGGTTTTTCTATAGGTATTGCTTGCTAGAAGATAAACTTGAACGGGTTAAAATTTATTGCTGCAGGCACTGTGCTTGATCTATGTTATGTTCATGTTAGAAACAATTAAGACCCTTTTGTTTTACCAATTTGATGCTGATATTCTTCCAACTTCAAGGAAGTTGAGTATGATATTGACAATTCATCTGAAAGCTACCCATGATGCATTTCTAGTCTCAGAAATGCACTATAGGGGCAGTTCTATGAAAGTAAATTGCGATCTCCTTCATTTCACCGGAAGCACATTTTGAGATCCTAATCATTTAGCTGTTGTAAGCTCAGTTTGAGTTTCTAATAGGCTTAGTTGAACCTTGTTTACTTCTGATTACATATAATTCGAACATGTTTTATCATACTTACTTTTAGATAATTTTCTATTTCACAGGATGGTGAAAAGTTGGGTTATGAGACAGAGGCGTTTGCTATATATGATGTTATGAGGTTACATATTGCTTCTCTACCCATTTTGCTTATTCAAGTCATATTTGAAGACGTCTGTTTAGTGTTGTTTTTTGTTTTTCTTTTACTAATTTGTTTTTCTGATAGTGATCCTGTGATAAAAGACCTGAATGGTAAGATTTTTGTGTGGATAGGATTTTGGTTCTTCAACAAGATAGATTTAGAATGGATCCTTGAAGTTTTTCCGGTTGTTATTTTGGACTCTTCAGTCGTTCTTAATATATCTTTACCAGGAAAAAAGAAAGGAAAAAGATGTAAACGTGTTTCGACCTTGGTAAGCCTCTCTCAAGTCATAAGTTGATGTGATAAAGGTGCACCAGAAAATGAGAGAGCTGTGGTAGGCTGATCTGCGGAAAAGTATGGTTCTGTTTGTTTGTTCAGAAGGATCTTCACTCAGAGTAAATTGGGATAGAGGACTGGGGCCATAGTGCTTGCTTTCTTGCCATATTCTAGTTGGTTCTTATAAATCACATGACAAGACACAAACTGTTAAGTTAATTTGGCAACTGAATTTGTAGGATTAGAAATCAGATGATGTATACAAGGGAAGAGGGTGCAACATATTTTAGCTTACCAAAATTGGTATTTTCTGAACAAGAGGGTGGATGGTTAAAACCCAAGTGTTGTAGTATTTTACCAGTGTATTGCAATACAAAATGTAGGTCTCCAGTTGATATGAGCAATCCCTGCCTGTGTTTCCTATTGACACTTTTACAATTCACAAGACGTTTGAAGTGTTCCTTGCTTGCACCAAAATTTAACCTTAGACTCTTCTTTTCATACTAAACCATTTGTTATCCGAACTTATAATTTATAGCCATTATTGAAATCTTTTTATTCAGCTAAGGTTTATATTAAGGATCTAAACTGAATGAATAAAGTTGTCCCCTCTGTAACAGTTAAGTTTTTTGGATGAGGTGGTTCACACAGTTCAACATAGTATTAAAGCAGAAGCAATGGTCCTTGGTTTGAGTCTCACCACCTATCAAAAAAATATTTGCACATGCCTAACCTAAGAAAAAGAACCATGCTGTGTGTGAGGGGGCATGCCGGACCTAGAATAAATGAAGTGTCCAATCTCTAAAATATTAAGCTTATACACTCAGCGGTTCACACATTTCAACATTTTGTATAGATGTTTATTACTCCCTCCGTCCCAATTTGTTTGAAGGTTGACCAGTTTGGGAGTCAAACAACTCTTTTCTTGACTACGATTTTTTCCAACTATTTTCATATATTGTGAATTATAATTATGCAGACTTATAGTACTTTTTATGTAGTTTTCAAATATGTAAATTTTATTATAAAATACTCGAAGAATCTATGTTTAAAATTAAGTCAAAGAAAAAACTGTTTGACTCCCAAACTGGTCAACCTTCAAACAAATTGGGACGGAGGGAGTAGCAAAATAAGTAATACAACAACAACAACAACAACCCAGTGAAATCCCACATAGCAAAATAAGTAATATTGTGTGAAAACTAGACAGGCTTTTTAATTACAATAATGGTCGACATAAAGACTTATTTATGTAGATTATTTTAGGTATTCTCAGCATCAACACTTTCTGAAATTTCTGCTCTCATACCCTCGCTTGCGCTACACTTGAGGAACTTAATGATAGACTTATTCTTCTGGGATTCCTTTGTTTCTTTTAGCAATCTACAACGGACACCTTCATTTTTTGCTGCAGATACGTCAAGCCACCTATATTTACTCTCTGTGTTGGGAATGCATGGGGAGAAGCTGCCTTGCTTTTAGCAGCTGGTGCAAAAGGAAATCGTGCCGCATTGCCCTCATCTACAATTATGATTAAGCAGGTCATTTGGAGGCCTTTACTGTTCCTGTCTTCCTTTCTCCCCATTTACTTCCCATTTCTTGTTTATATCATTTAAAAATATTCTCTATAACCTGTCCCCTGAGTTCCTCTGAAACATCGCAATCTTACATGCACATAACCATGACAGATATTAAAGATGGAATTGCTAATGCACATATATCTTTGCAGCCAATTTCTCGGTTTCAGGGTCAAGCAACAGATGTTGAGCTCATGCGGAAAGAAGTAAAGAATGTCAAAGCGGAATTGGTATTGTTTAAAGATTTTGTTAAGCTTAGTGCTTGCTTACTTACTGTGACCAAAGTTCAAGGGACAACTTTGCCACTTTTAAGGATATTCATTTTCTGCCTTGTGATATGCATTTTTGAAGGATTGAAGATGAGCACTATATTAATGAGCCTATTTTTCTAACTTTACACATTTATTTTTAAGGTGAAATTGTATTCAAGGCATATTGGTAAATCACCTGAGGAGATTGAAGCAGATATAAGACGTCCAAAGTACTTTAGTCCTTCTGAAGCAGTAGAATATGGAATTATTGATAAGGTATCACCATTAAGTAACTATCAATTTTTCAACTTGCTTCCTGATATGAAAGGACCTGCAGTTCACATTTTAACTTAAATGTCTAAAGGTTCTATACAATGAGAGGGGAAGAGAAGATAGAGGAGTTGTATCTGATCTGAAGAAGGCCCAACTTATCTGAAAGGAATCAAAAGTCCCATTAGCCATGAAACCACAGGGATTGAGGTACGCTTCACTTAACTAATATTAGTTTTGTTTGCAAAGTAAACAATCTCAAACATTAAAATTCATTTCTAGGCCCAGGGTGACGTTTGGCATCTACCTTTCACTGGCAATTCATCAACAAGGCTATTCCTCATCATGAACGCTCCCTTTATTCTACAGATTCCCTCGAACTTTATTAGCGGTTACCAACCGGTACAGCTACTGTACTTGTTTAATACAGATCTTAGTCACTTAGATTCTGCATTCTGGGTTAGCTCAATGGAGTAGCTTATAGAACGCGTGTAAAGTTTGGAACTACTCAGAATGTTTAATTAGATGTTCCAACATTTCAGTATAATATTCCAACTGCAAGTCTGTTCACCAATTTGTTAAGTGGAGACCTTAGAAAGGTGAAACAATTAGACCCAATATTTGTTTGTTGAATGATGCAGCATCAAACTACTTCATTTAGTTCATTTTCTTTTGTAACAATGGCTAGCAAAAGGTTTTCTTCGCGAAGAAACTATCATCTTCACTCTGGATCTTTCCATCACTCCATGAAGTTCACATCCTCAATCAGACAGATGTTTGCATCTGCAAAAATCTTCGTCCATCTGCACCACTTACTTAATGCTGATGATTCCCATATTTATTTAACTGAATGAGACGCTCTAGCTTGACCAATTACATAATCTAGAACTGAAATTACTAGTTATTTTCGTGGGTGCCCCACCATTTCGATAATTGCCTCTCTTCTGGGGCAAAACTTGGAAGAGAGACATCTGGAGAGAAAACAGTTGCTAGATTAACTTGGTGGGGATTTTATGCTTTACAACTTGCAACTACAACTTTTGATAGTTCCCTTTTTGCTGCTTGATGGTAGCTTCATGATTACAATTTTTTCTCTGACTTTTTCCTGATTAAGCTTCTAAAATCATTACAGCTGATCGTCTCCATTTATCCTAAAATGGCAATCCTGATTAAGCTTCTAAAATCATTACAGCTGATCGTCATCATTTATCCATTTCGATAATTGGCTCTCTTCTGGGGCAAAACTTGAGAAGAGGGACATCTGGAGAGAGAACAGTTACTAGATTAACTTGGTGGGGATTCTATGCTTTACAACTTGCAACTACAACTTTTGGTTGTTCCCTTTTTGCTGGTTGATAGTAGCTTAATGATTACAATTTTTTCTCTCTGACTTTTTCCTGATTAAGCTTCTAAAATCATTACAGCTGATCGTCTCCATTTGTCCATTTCAATAATTGCCTCTCTTCTGGGGCAAAACTTGGGAAGAGAGACATCTGGAGAGAAAACAGTTGCTAGATTAACTTGGTGGGGATTCTATGCCTGACAACTTGCAACAACTACTTTTGATTGTTCTCTTTTTGCTGGTTGATAGTAGCTTCATGATTACAATTTTTTCTCTCTTGACTTTTTCTTGATTAAGCTTCTAAAATCATTACAGCTGATCGTCTCCATTTATCCTAAAACGACAAGTGTATGAAGCAGATATTAAGGAGTGACGGGTTGAATTTGAACTTTTATAACTGATGCCTCTAAGCTTTACAAGTGTGTAGATTATTATTCATAGTGGATTGGACCCATTCAGGGAAAGTGCAATTTTGCTTCACCAGTTCAACCCCATTAGGGTCACTGTCCAAGAATTTGGTACTCTTGGTGCTTGCTATCAGCTTCTTGATCTATTCTTCTGTTTCATCTTTCATACATGGTGCCAAAGTACAGGGATTTCAGTTGCAAACTCATTATGCTCCTCCTTGTGATTCTTATGTGAATTTGAGGGGGTCTATGACTTGATGGTCAACTTGCCTTGACTTGCATGATAAAATATCACTTGGGAAAGGGGCATATGGGCAATGCACGGTTGTTGATAGAATTTTGCAGACACTTTACAAACTTTGGTGAAGATAGGACATCATGGAAGAAAAAGGTTCATATAGGCCATATCTACTAATTGGGAATAGGTTTTAGTCTTGTTAGTAAGTCGACTTTAAATATATTGCTTTTCTAGTAGTATTTTGATCTTATCATAAATATAGAGAACTTTTAAGGGGAAAAAACACCAATGCCACTACACACAAAATAATTATCCTTTCATGCTCTTTTTAACTTTCATACCTCTAAAACTATTTACCCTTTATACTTATTGTAGCTTTTTTATAAGTAGTTGTCTATTTTTCCTTCTTTTCTTTTTTATTTCTCCACTTCTTATCTTCTTTTCTTTTTTCATTTTTCTTGTTTTTTTCTTCTTTTTTGTTCATTCATTTTTTCCCCCAAATCACGCTGTTTTTCATTTTTTTCTTTGGAATTTTTACCTGTCATAGCTACCTTTAAGACTTATTTATGAATAATAACTACCTTATTTTTTTATTTAATTTTTGTAACTTTATTTTTTCAAAATTACATTTCATAACTAATCCAGTAACTTTTGAAATACGTATGCCTCTTTATTTTCCCTCACTACACATTTATCATCTTATAGGATACCTAAAAAATTCTCTCTCTTTCCCTTTCCCCTCCTGCCGCCTCGGCTCCGACATCTCCTTGGCGCCGCCGGCTAAGGGGCTCTTCTGCCGTCGGTGATGCCAGAAAAAAATTCTCTCTCCTATTGCCATCGGTGATGCCAGAATCCATGGCTTCTTCTCAGATCTAGACGGTTGTCGAGCAAGTTGATCGGATTTGGAATAATGAACATCACAACCATAAAGCTTAAGCTTTTTGTGATTGCACAGTATATATCTGATTCAATGATCTAGTAGAAGTTGATTTCAATTCCCTACTTTTCTTGGAGTTATTACCAACATGTAAATGCGACTCAAATATGTTGGAACTCAACTACTCCTGCAAATCGTGTTAATATTTTTTTTCCTTCTCGTTAAGATATGCATATGCTCAGTTACAATCTTTTCAAGTAAGTATGGCACTTAGAGATATAATGATGCGAAGAAGGTGTTTGATGAAATGCCTCAAAGATATATTGTTGCCTCTCTTGTTACGATATCATGTTATCTTGATCATGGGTTGGTGAATAAGGTAATGGATGAATTTCGTCTGGTTTCTACTAAGGATAATGTTGGCTGGACAGCTATGATTGATGCTGGTTAGAAACAGTGAAATGAAAAATCTTGGGAAATATATTTCAGTATATTTCGTTGTATTTCAATGTATTTCTAATTTCTGAAACAGTTTCTGATATATTTCATTGTATTCCATTGTACATACACATACTACAATTTTATATTTCTTAAACAATCAACCATATTTCATTGTATTTCAGTGTATATTTTTCTGTATTTGGAAGTATTTCTAAAAGTTTGGAATGGAGTAATTTGGAGAGAGAAAACGTGAGTTGTTATGGAACTTCGACAGTTATGCGTCATACATGGTTGATTTAATTTGACTTACCATTTAAAATGAAAGAAGAGAATCTATTCCATAAATACAGCCTATTTTTACTCTGCCAGATTTTGTATTTCAGTATATTTCAAAAATGTGAACTCTCCCAGATTTTGTATTTCCGTGTATTTCTCTATATTTCAAAAACGCGAAATACAACTAAATACAACAAAAACTAGCTACGATTTGTAAATATAGAAAAAGTAGCTATAAATTGTTAGAAGCTATTAAAAGGTAGCTGTTTTTGTAAGTTGCCCTTTTTTTTTCACCATAATCTGATTCCAATTTAATTCTACCTCATTTCTTTTCGTTTTTTTTTTTAATTTCATATTTCTTTTTTTTTTCTTTTTATATCTCCATAATCCAATTTCATTCACCTTTTTTGCTATTTTTATTTATTCTTCTTTTTAATTTATGGTGATTTTATTTACTTTTTTCTCCTTCTCTAATTTCATTTCTTTCAAATATATATATATATAGCTTTTTTCTCAAACCAAAAAAACAATTTGTTCTAGCATATAGTATATCAAATCGGTATGCTTGAAGTATACTTCTGCGGTATAAAGTAACGCGATACCCACGATATATATATATATATCGACATGGTATCATACTGGGTGATCATTCTTTCAAGAAAAACACTCGGTCGTCTATGATACAAAACTTGGTATATATCTATGCGATAGGGTATTATAGAAAGCATCGATTCATCCTTCGGAAAAACACAACTCAATCATATATGACCTTTAGGTTGGTATATGATATTGATAGGGTATCATAGAGGATTGATTCATCCCTTCAAGAAAAACACAACTCAATCATTTATGATACGTATATGGTATATATCATATACTGAAAGGGCATCATAGAAAATTGATTCATTCCTTCAAAAAATACTACTCAGTCTTCCATGATACCCACATGGTATATCATATACTGACATGGTATCATGGAGACTGACAGTTCGTTCCTATAAGAAAAATGCTCAGTCCTCTATGATACCAACCTGATATATATCATATACTGATAGGGTATCATAGATGACGTATTCATTCTAACAATACTCAGTCTTCTATGATGCCCACATGGTATATATCATATACTGATAGGGTACCATAGATGAATGATTCATTTTTTATAGAAAAACACTCATCAATCGTCTATGATACCCACATGGTATATATATAATATACTATATAATGATAGGGTATCATAGAGGATCGGTTCATTCCTTCAAGAAAAACACAACTCAATCCTCTATGATACCCACATGGTATATAATATATACTGATAAGGTATCATAGATGAATGATTTATTTCTTCTTAAAAAACACTCCTCAATCCTCTATGATACGCACATGGTATATATCATATACTATATACTGATAGGGTATCATAGAGGACAAATTCATTCGTTCAAAAAAATAATTATAAAAGATATACAACAAAATAATTTAATTTTAATATTTTAGTTTTTATATCATTTTTAGCAAATTTTAATTTTGAGAAAAACTAAAAAAACGGTAGGGTCCATTTAAATATAAGTTTTGTTTTCATTTGTAAAAGAATTACTTTCATAAAAATATAGTTTCTATTAATTAAAATTTTAATAA
The DNA here is from genome assembly GCF_029784015.1 of Lycium ferocissimum. Lineage (NCBI taxonomy): Eukaryota > Viridiplantae > Streptophyta > Magnoliopsida > Solanales > Solanaceae > Lycium > Lycium ferocissimum. The sequence continues at coordinate 32,165,259 of NC_081350.1, forward strand.
ATAAATTAGTGACTTTAGTATTTTCTTAATTACTTCTTGTTGTAGTCTAGTTATTTAGTTTTCCTATATTTTATTAGTCTAAAATTAATTAGCTAGTATTCTTATCTTTAAAAAGGAAAAAACAAAAGAAAAAAGACAAAAGAGAAAATAATGAAAAAAAAAAAATAGTAAAAGCTAAAGGATAAAGACAAAGTTGTGGCTTCAATCCTTACCTCATTAAATATCCAATTGCATAAAGACAAAACTCATGATTATAATCAAAACTGTGCATGAATATGCGGCTAATAATTTAGTGCCGAAGAGGCATTCGTGTAATTAGCTTTTAGAAGGGGTAGATACGGGTATTTATTTTGGTGTTTATGGATAGTTTGTGTAGCTTTCCCAACTTTTAATACTATCATCATTGTTATTACTAGGGGTGTACATGGACCGGGTTGGTTCGGATTTTTTAAATACCAAACCAAACCAATTGCGTCGGGTTTTAAAATTTATACACCAAACCAAACTAAAAAAATTCGGGTTTTTCAACCTCGGGTTGTTCGGTTTTTTCTCTAGTTGTTCGGTTTTCCGGATTTTTCGGGTTTTTTTTCGGAATAGTCTTGATACAAAACATATAACTTTTACTTTAAATATTTCTTTAGTCCTAGTAAGATACAATTATATAATTAAGGTGTTTCTTAAGAAAATAACACAGTATTCAACAAAAGCTAATATAATCGGTTAAAATAAATATTGCTAATTAACAAGCCATAAAAGAAAATGACCATAATCTAAAAATACTGAGTCATGCTAAAATAAGTATTAATTATATGACAAAGAAAAAAAACTTAAGTTATGCATTTTTACTCTCTAAATCAATTATGCAAAACTAAATAATAGATATCCAACATTATTGTCATTTTTAGTGGTAAATTGAATTTCTTTTGTTAGGATTAGTGTTGAGTTGGTTTTGGTTTTGACTTTATTTGAGTTACTAACATCCATAGGATATAAAACTTATTGACATTCAAAATTCTAAGTTCAAGCTTGAATAATATGATAATAGATAAAAATTTTTAAAAAATTTAAGAAATATTTATAAATTACTTTACAAATAAATATTTTTATGTATAAAATATTTTAAAAATTGAATACATGTAATGTCGGGTTGGTTTGGTTCGGTTTGACTTTTTTGAGTTAAAACCAAACCAAACCAATTATGGTCGGGTTTTGTTTTCTAACACCAAACCAAGTCAAACCAAACCACTAGTCGGGTTTTTTTCTCGGTTTGATTCGGTTTATCGGTTTGGTGCGGTTTGTCGGTTTACTTTGTAAACCCCTAGTTATTACTATTATTTATATATATTTTTAAATGTATTTTGTTAGTTTTATTTTATTTGGCATGAAGATCAGATGATTTGAGCTTAAAGAAGAATTGTGTTCAGTAAGGATTCATATAGTTGATCTCTGACTTATTTGGAATTGAAGCTTAGTTATTGTTTAGCTCAGGTAGAGTTTCTTTGAATGGTTTTCAGGTAGAGTTTCTTTGAATGGTTTTGATCAATTAATAAATTATTTAATCTGTTAGTCTTGGGGATGAGTGGAGTTTGTTTGGAAGCTTACACGTTTGATGGAGTATTTATTTAGTTTCCAACTTCCAATATCAATAGGGTCATATGCACTTTTCCCCCTATTTTGTGCTGCTCTTTAATTTTTGTCTTTCAAGACAAATAACTTTTTTGTGGGGCATAAGTTTATATTTTCACATTATAATATTTCAAAAGTTATGCCGGATACTTATGCTCGCCTAGGCATATGTTTGATTTTGAAGGGAAAAAAGTAAAGACCATCCCATTTGAAGGACAAACCGTGCAACTTTTTCGTGTTAAGAGGATATAAAAGATAAAAGAGGGCATTTCAGCAAGTTTTATAAGCTGATCAGTCGAGGATAGAATCACATTTTGGCTTATTTCGCATTTGTTAAACAAAAATGTTTTCAAGTATAGTGTTTCTAAGCTAAAATCGAGTTATAAGTTGATCCCCATCAACTTTGTCATTCAGTTAATAACCACTTTTGATTTGATTAAGAGTTTTATCATTTGTGTATATTTATTTTTTGAAATTCCCGAATACTCCTCCTAGAACAAAATCTTTAATTCCTATACAATAACAATATTCGTTGTTCATCCTTTACCGTGTATAAGTACGTTTAAATTTTGTTTTCTATAAGAAAAGTATATTTCAATTTTCAACCAATTAAATAAAAGGGGTTATACTTCAAACATGTAAGTGGTATTATGATTTCGGGAAAGGTATGATCGGGAGGAGTTAATTTAAACTCCTCCGATAAACTAAGAACAAGCTTACTTTCAACCTCCTTTTTTTAGTAAGCTTTAACACTTAAAAATGTTTTTCAGCGCTTGATATATTCATTAGCTATTTTCACTCAGTTAACTATGTCACTTATATGGTCACTATATTACATGATAATCTCCAACCTTAATAACCACTGTACAATTGACAATGCATTGGAATAGAGGAACACCAATCAAATAATAGCGCTTTTGAAAAGTCCAAGTGGATGACAAATATTGGAAGTCACCTACAATTAATCTTTGATAGAGCAATATGTATTCAATTAGGTTTCTCTCAAGTAGCCACGCAAAAAGTTCATAACGAAATAAATAAGGTACCTGAGTGCTTTCCCCCCAGATTCTGAGTCTGCTTTCATACTTTGCTGTCAAGTTCTATGTATTTTCTTTTTTTTCTTTAGTTATTAGCTCATTGGATATGACTAGAGCATTTACTTCATTTGACAGGTTTTTAGTGCGTTTGAACCAAACATGATACAGGGTTCTTTCAAGTAATTTATTAGCCCGATTGCTTTTATTGGTTAGTCTTTCAATGCTATATTCTGATCTGGCAACTTAATCCAATCTTGCTTAGTAAGCAAATCTTGAGGGGTGTTTGGATTTCATCAAGGCTCTAAGCCTTTTGGCCTTCTGGTCCTGGGCACCATAAGGTTATGCATATATCCTTAGGGACAAAGCATATCCTTAGGGAAAAAGCTCGTCTGTTAGTGTATTATTCGAGATTGAATAACTTTACCATCCGTTATACTTTGAATCTAATTGGTCTTTAGGGAGAGGTGTCGTTTTTGCCTTTGATTTCGGAAGCTCCAATATGAAATATAACAAAAAGTAATTTCAAATCATAGTAAAAAGTAGACGAGTAAATTTGAACCTTCTTCGAAGAATTTTGACACGTGAAGTACACCAATTTCATGTTGGAACTCCATTAACGGCAAGGGAAACATGAGACAACAAGAATGGACCAAAATATAATAGAGAGCAAAATTGAACAAATTCGGATAATATAAAGGCAAAGTTCGATTTTTTCTCTTTGCAATTAAGGACTATTTCATACCTGCAATATCACTTTACATTCACCTTGAAGTTCTTAGCAAGTATTCCATTTTCGATTATTTAATTGAATGATTTGCACAATGTTAGTAAAGTAATCTGGTTTTTGAGCATGTCTATTGGTTCAAGTTTGGCTTGCGTTTTAAGCAAATATTACTGGCTGTGAGTGATAGGATTTCGTGGGCAATCGTCATGATTACGTTTTTCAAAATGTAAATTAGTACAAGGACACGTTATGACATAATCAAGGATTATGAAGGCACTAAACTATGAGAGAATCTTACTGAAAAGTCCAGTTATACTTCTCTTCCATTTTTTTTTTCTTTTCAAAATTATATCCCTTGGCCGCCGCACTACTGATTCTTAGACACATTGGAGCATAAACAGGACGAAAGAAATCTAGATACCTATTGGCAACCTATATTTTCCTGTACACTAGCTTAACCAATCAAAAGTCAATGTATTTGATAATATGGCTTTAATAGTAAATGCGATTACTGTCGTTTGAGACAGTGAACTGCAAACATATTATGCAGTTTCGGTATTGATCACACTAATAAAAATTTAAATTCAAAAAAATGATGTTCACATTAGTTTCGATAATCTAAAGAACGAAACAGAACTTGTGATGCAGGCTGGGAACTCCATTCCCTCATCATCAAGTGTGATACTCGACCAATTCTACAGTTTTTTTTTTTCCCTAATTTTCTTTTCCTTTCTAATATTTTTCCAGTAAGTGCTTGGGGAACTTGTTGGGGATGATTAAAACCATAGGGATTTTAGTATGTAGAGGGTGCAGCGGATGAGGGTACTGTTGAGTGTATATGAATAAATTTTTATATTGGTAATTTAAAAGGAAATAAAAAAAAAGGCGGCATATATGTATAAAGTGTAGTGATACTCTAAAATTTTGATGGTGTGGAAACTTTTGAGAAAACCTGTGCGGAGTTTGTATCACACCATAGATGAGTTTGTATCACACCATAGATCTTAATAAAAGTACCTTTGGATTGTTTTAACCTAATAAGTACACACACTCCTAATGACTCGATATATAATAATATATATATATATACAATAGTGTCACATGTGATGCTTTCGGCCGCTGGACTTTCGTCATTAAGAGTGCAACATTCGGCACGTTGTTTGGTGTAGCAACACGCTAGCTATATGCTTATATTGCCCACAACCTCGTTTTCTTGGCTTAGGCTGCTTGTATTCGCTCATATTTTCGAAAGTCACTTTTGCTTTAGTTCCTCCAGCGACTAAGATGTTTCAATTCGCCAGCCTGCCCATGAATTCAGTAATAGTTCTAAAAGTTGTCCAATTCCAGTGCCTCCGAATCCAGGCTTATATTCAACTTCCCAAAACATTTTGTTGCTACAAAAAAGTGATTGGTCCAGTGGCATTATACACACCCATTGATTTAAAATACTGAAGTGACTCATGCGATGACAAGCAACATTAAAATGCTCATACTAAAAGGGCAAGTAAAGATATTTATTGTTGTCACTAAGAGGACAACATGTGCTAGTGGTTGCTGAAAAACGTAAGCAATGAGTTATTTGGTTAAGTAATTGGAAAATAAACGGGTAGTACGAAACAATTAGATACCCCTTATTAGTTGTATAAATTCTGCTTTTTGTTACTTTGCATGATATCATATAACATGGCATTAATTCGAGTAAAGCATGATTAAATGGTCTTTTGGAGTCAATACCGGTGTCTTCTTCTACAATCTTAATGTATGGAGTCTAAATCCTTAACCTCCACTTGCTTCTCTACTGCTTAGTGGAAGAAATCATAAAGAAAAAATTTATTATATAAAATAAAATAAATAAGAATATTTCCCTCAATGTGGCTGCTTTCAATAGTACATATCTTCAACTATATATATAGAGCCTTTTCATTTCATCACTTCCCATCCACTTCTTGGATTAATCTTGATATTGTCTTATTAGTTTTGAACTTTAGCATTAGCTATGGGTTTCAATTGCCACTGCATTTTTCTACTTGTGACACTGATAATATTTCCTACAATTTGCTATAGCCAAGAAGCCAATTCCCTCTACAGTAGAGCAACTTATTATGGCAGCCCCGATTGCTATGGAACCCCTAGTATGTATATTCTATTTTTATATTCTCCTCAATATTTTCATTGTTGTTTTCGTACATTTTTAAAAGTTTTCCATCCAAGATAGATACTCATACCGTCACACGTCCATAGTAGTGGCAAACAGTTCTTTCATATTAAGTTTGGACGGGTTAAAAGCAGGTTGAAACGTTCTATTACATGCAAAACATGCTCATAATATGATGTTTAAATATAGTATAGGTGACAAATGATTTGGATGATACTAAGAAACACGAAAGTGTGAAGTTTCATCCCGTTCTCCCATGGTGAGTCTCAAATAGCACCTCGGAAAGCACAGACGAGCCACATGCCGCATGCAAGGAAACTTGCATGTATGGTTCTAGCCGTGGACCTCGATACTATACTAATATATATATAGGTTCCCGTAATTCCAGTGAGATTGTCATGACACAATAAAGATAACTGCCTTTCTTTTATTTGTTTCGTTTTGTATGTATGTATGTATGTATGTGTGTATATCTGTTTGTGTATATATATAAGTAGAAACTTTATCTTAGTACGTCGCGTTCTAATATATATATTTCTTACTTATTTATGGTATAAGGTTAAGGTAATTAAAAGTGTGGTCGCTGTTACAAAAATAAAACAGGTGGAGCATGTGGATTTGGTGAATTTGGGAGGAAAATTTATGATGGCAAAGTGAGTGGAGTCTCTAGGCTCTACAAGAATGGAACTGGCTGTGGTGCTTGCTACCAGGTACTATTAGTTATATAAATATCCTTTTATACGTACCACTTGTCGTCTTCTATATGCATTCACCAAAAAAAAAAAAAAAAAAAAAAAAAAAAAAAAATCAGTCCTAGAACCATCCATTAGCGAAAAGAGAAAACAATCGATATATTCAATTAGTTATTGGCTAATCATATTCCATATAGTAACTTTACTAAACATAATCCTTTCAGTAATGAACTTTTAGAAAGCAATGAAAATGACATCCACTTGACCATTAAAAAGAGTGGAAAAGGGAAGGGTTTTTTCTTTTATATTTTTTTTAAAATAAAAAATTGGAATCAAGAGATTATGAAAAGTTAGAGAAAAAAACACAAAAAAGTTAAACAAATATTTTCATTTTTCCCTAACAAAATTCTCCGTTTTCGAGATTGAAGCAGTAGTAGTCTGATGGTTAAATCACTATTTTGCGTGTCTTTCTAATTCCACTTGAGGTTCTTCATCCCTTCAAGATGAATTTAGTCTACGAGGTACGCGTTCACCCAAATACAATAATTTTTGTTCAAACCATGTATGTGTTAAAAATCTATTACATAAGTCAAATAATAAATTTCGAATCCAATAAATCAAATAGACTATATGTACTAAAATTTCGAACTCGAACATATAAAGTTCAAATTCTGAATCCGCCCCTGCCTCTTTTTACATACACTTTCTCCAACATATTCACGAGCCTACACTAATTTTTTTTTTTAAACTATTGACCGCCTGAAAAAACATCATTTTTTTCATTTCCCATCCTTTAATTTGGTTTCGTATTCGGTAAATTTCAAACTGCAGGTTAGGTGCAAGATACCAGGTCATTGCACAGACGAGGGAACAAAAATAGTAGTGACAGATTATGGTGAAGGAGATCATACAGATTTTATACTAAGTGTAAGTGCCTATTCAGACATGGCTACACCTGGAATGGCTAATCATTTGTTGGCCTATGGAGTTGTTGACGTCGAATTTCGAAGGGTTCCTTGTCGTTACTATGGTTACAATTTAATGATTAAAGTTCATGAACACAGCAGGTTTTGTAACTATTTGGCTATTGTACCAATCTACCAAAGTGGTGCATTTGACATTGAAGCTGTCGAGGTTTGGCAGGTGAGTTTTACATATGTGTCTTGATCGAGTTGTAAGCATAGGCGAAATTAACTAGAATCTAGTGTCAATGAATTTAATATGAATGCGATCTTATTATAGATTTTGTATGCATACATATAATTTGAGCACAAAAACGAGTTCAATTGAACTTAGAAAACGCCTCCAAAGTCCACCTCTGTTTGTGCAAGGTGGTTTTTTGGCCGCTATAGCAATAGTGTTCATAACAATTTTGAAGATAATATGGTGTATTTGAAATGAAATTACAGTTTTAAACCAAGATATTCGGATTAAACACGTCAAAGTCTTATTTAATATAATACCACTTTCTTATATTTTCTCCAATCAAATTTACATGAACATCGTTAATTCTAAGTTGAGAGTGCCCCGCATGTACTAAATATTTAAAAAACCATATTGTTATTTCTTTCCCATTATTTGTCATTTTATAATTTACAATAGAGTTTTTAACACTACTAGAAACAAAGGTTTTTCCCACCGATATTAATGGGAAATTTGTATTATAAGACATGATTTTCCCACCTCATTTCCATCGGACAATCTCACTGGGAAAACGCATAGTGGAATCATGTTTCCATTGACACGGTGGGAAACTTCATAATTTTTCCATATGAAAACATTACTATTTAGGTTTTTCCCACCGACATTCATTGGAAAATAGCCACTGAACATTTTTCAGGGAAAAATTCAGTGAGAAAATAGTAATTAGTATTGTAACTATAGCAACCCGAAAAGAACTTTTACACAATTATATCACTTAAAAGATAATAACAAGTAATTGTTCATAAAATAAAAGTACTTAAAATTAGTAGCCTAAAGTAAGATAACTTTCCTGTTGCAAGACCGGGTGAGATTTGTGCACACATAGGTGGAGCTAGCTTATAAATTACAGGCTCATATGAAATCAGTAACTTTTGTCTATATACGGTATATCTATTAAGAAATCAACTACTTTTTTATAAACATTTCACTGTGAATAGCCAATAATTATTGTATACTATCAACTTAAGATTGCCTAGAAACCCAAAACTTCAAATCTTGAATGTGCGAATATATTTTCTCATTGGGCAATTAATTTGTAGGCAGATTGCAAGGAATGGAGGGGGATGAGAAAGGCATATGGAGCAGTATGGGACATGGCTAATCCACCAAAAGGATCAATCACTTTCAGGGTTCAAGTCACCCTCAATGGTGAGGCAGCCAAGTGGGTGCAGCTGAACGACGTTCTTCCAGATGAATGGAAGGCTGGCATTGCTTATGACACCTACCTTCTTCTCGACTAAATTCCCCACACTAGCTAGGCTGGCTTGCTTTCTTTAGAATATATGTGGTTCCTACTTATATTGTTTTCAGTTTTTGTTTTTCAATGTCCTGTGATTGCATTTTCCTTTTAGTGCTTTACCAAAAGATTCAACAAGTAAATGAAAAAAAGAATAAGAAAAATGAGGAAGTTGAATGTATGTGTATTGATTGATGAATTGTGGTGATATAAATAAATTGTCAAAATGTTAATTATCTTTTTTCTTATTTGCAGTACATGTCTAAACTTTTAGATTGTACAATATGATAATCGATTCACGATATGTTCCCAGTAGTAATATATTCATCAATGTCTCACGTGAAGACAATGAAGTGACCGAAAAGTCATAATTTGAGTTGTGGTATCACGTATTCTAATGCAGTTGCCCACGGGCTATTACTCCTAAAAATTCACAAATAGTTACTTTTCAGCCCTTATAATTAAAAAATAATCATTATCATAGAGTTTCAAATTTCGCATGTAAACTCTAGAATATTGTCATGAAATATCACCACCGAGATTTGAAACTATATGATACAGTACTAATTATTTTTCAAAGATAGGATTGAAAAATGATGGTGTGTCACGACCCAACCGGAGGGCCATGACGGGCACCCGGTGCTAACCCACCCGGGCACCTCCCATCGTACCCTCATATTCATATCTAGCTGAGCCACATGGCCTACTCATGGTTTCTATACATTAGTAATACTAATCTCATAGGGCAATGACACATTTAGAACATCATCAACATCAATAACCATATCCATATACACAAGCCGACAAGGCTAACAAAATAATATACAAAATGTGGGCTGACAAGGCCAAAGGACATCTAGCTATACACAACTGTCTACGAGCCTCTAAAGAGAGTATGTAACATCATATAGACGGGACAGGACCCCGCCATGCCCATATGTATGTACACAAAAGAATAATACCAACAGCTGTAGCTCCGGATGAAATAGAGCTCCTTTATGCAGTCCCTGAACAAGTAATCTATGGATCAAGTCTGTCTCCCTGTCCACCTATGGGCATGACGCAACGTCCACAAACAAAAAGACGTCAGTACGAATAATGTACTGAGTATGTAAAGCATAATCAATAACATAATGAAAGCATAAGAAATAACATAAGATAGACGAATCACGAAATGAAAGAGCTAGGTATACCTCTAGCGACGTTCGTCATATTTACTTACCCTCTTTCTAATGGGAAACTTCCATTTCATACATTCATACATTTAGAAGTATCATACCCGACCATAGAGGTTCGGTGTCTTACATACCCGACCATGATAAGGTTCGGTGTTATACATACCTGGCCCTACCAAGGCTCAGTGTTATCCGTACCCAACTGCAGTGGTGTGCGCGCGATAAATATCATACCCGGCCATATAAGCTCGGTGTTACATAATAGCCATACATGCTTATACACGTATACATGAGAGTCCATCAGTATCGTCAACATCATCATTCTCATTACATCTTTCCTTAGAGGATCAACTATCATATAAAGGAGGTAATAGCATCATGAAAGTATTGAGAATCATGTGCTTTAGTAATGCTAGGGATGGAGTCATTTGGAAAACATTTTGAACACATGAGAAGGTATATAGCAAAGGAATCATGCCTTAATGAAAGAAGGGTTAGCCTTACATACCTCGTCGTCTTCTAAACTACTTAATGTTCACCTTCGAAGCTTGAGAAATCTACATTTAGAAGGATTCATACCATGGTTAAGCCTTAATGATACTCTTAAACCCAAACTAGAATAATTCATGATCTAAAGAAAATTGGGCAGCATTTCCCCTATTTCATCGACTTCCACTATATTACAATACAACTCCCAAATATCTACAATATCATAATCAAGTAATCACATTACATTAAGCCTTCAATAATCATTCTCATACTCAACTCATGCTAGCAACTTCATGCCAACTTTTGCACATTTTCATACAACGCTTCCTCATCACTATTATTACCTTCCATAATAAGATTATATCCATATCATACTAAGAATCACAACTTAAGTTAGCTTACTACTCAAAAACATCATAAAAGCTACATTTAGACTTCATTTCCTACCTTCAGCTTCTTCTACTCAAGTTTTGCTATAATCAAGCATTCTTAATAACATGAAATAAGCATGAAAACTAACCTTTTTATCCCATAGGAACAAGCTTTGGAGAAAGATATCAACTTGTGCAAAACCCTAGCTACAACACCCAAGCAAATCTTGAAATATACCAACCCTAGGAAGCCTTCTAACACATGAACACTTCGATTCTTGCTATTTAATCTTTGTAATCTCTTCGGTTTGAGTGTAAGATGCTTAGAGAAGGGTTTTAGAGCTTTGAAAAGTTTAGAGGAAGTGGGAAATGAAAAATAAAGTGAGGGTCGGCTATGTTTATAAAATAAAAAATCTGGCCCGACCCGATTATACGGCCAATTATACGGGCCGTATAACTTATACTATCCGTATAATTGGACCGTATAATCCCATCAGGGATCACCCTTCTCTGGAAGCAATCTACGGACCATTATACGGGCCGTATAATTTATACGGTCCGTACAAATGGCCGTACAACTAGGAATTTCTGAATTTCATTCTCGTCGACTCGTTTGACTTCCAATCCTCGTGGAACCTTCTTGGCACTTATATAACACTTCATTAACCATACAATAGGTCCTATAGCAGCCCCTCAAGATATTTCTAACTAAATATTAGCTCAATTATAGCGAAAATCTTTCCGAACACGACTTACATTTCACTTCCTCCTACAAACTAAACTTCACTTATTTGTATGACTTCGAAATCTTATAGTATGCACCTTAAGCTATCTAGTACTCTCCTTAATCTCGTAAGGATTTCATAATCACCTTAAGCTCACGTTAGCCTACTCACAAGGCAACAAACCCGAAATTTCCGAGATGTAACATGGTGAGCGCTACTTATAACTACTTAAGTATCTATTCTCTATCCTTAAAAAAAGTTATTTATCAAATGATGGATATTTTCCAAAATCAAAAGAGTTTGGAAAGTACTTTAATGTTAAGAACTCCTACACGACACTCCTTAATAAGTACCATTTATCTCCATATGAAATTCTTAATCCCCGTTAGACAAGAAGTAGAGTCGAAGTCAAGATTTGAAGTTTATGGGTTTGGAATTTTAATTCGTTTAAGTTATTGGGTTCTAAAGTAACAATTATACATTGTCACATCCTAAGACAGAGGGGTGAGACCAGCACCGGCCTTGTTGGCCCGGCACCAACGTACATTACATGTTACTCAACTCAAACGAGTCATGGCCGACAAGGTCGTCACGTGTTAGTCAATGAAAGATGGACTTACCTGCAAACAGCAAAACCCAGAGAAACATGCATATACATGTATAAGTCTATATAAAGCCGATGAGGCCACCATGAAAGTATGTATATCAGAACACAAGGCCGACAAGGCCGCACCCACTACTAAACACAAGACAAATGTCTACAAGCCTCTAGGAGTAGCATGACTATAAGAAGGTTGGGACAAGGCCCCGCCCTACCCGTAATGCAAATATACCTACATATATATATATATATATATATATATATATATATATATATATATATATATAGGCTTAAGAGTCACCTAGCATACCGACATCTACTGACCTCGGGAAGAACAGTATGATCATCAACGCCGACTCCGGGGGTGTCTATCCGAAAGATCTTCGTCTCGGCTATCGGACTCGCGGGCACGAAACGCAGCGTCCCAACAATAGGACGTCAATACGACTAAATGTATAGAGTATGTAAGGAAACAATATGTAAGCAAAAGCAATAAAGTAAAGAAAAGTAGAGAAGAAGTAACCTGAAACTCTGAGTACTACTGAGAACTTGTGACATGCATGCATTAGTTTAAAACATATATATACATAAGACATATCATCATCAAGCCGCTCTTTAGGGCTAACATCATCACAACGTACCCAACTGCAGTGGAATAACATACTGAGCCTTTCGGAGTGACTTAAGGCCGGTAAACCTCCGAATACATTATGTATATCATCAACAACATGTAGCTGAATGAAATGCTATAGATCATTTGTAGCATGGAGCAAGTAACATATTAAGGAAGGAAGAACATGAATCTTACATATATGAGAATAGAGTTCCTTTTTATGAGGGACATTTATTACGTTAGTTGGATTCGTGCCAAAAGAAAAAAAGGGAAAACCTTACATACTTTGGTGGCTTTCTTGACAACTCAACTGATGTAGCTAGCCTAAAGCCTCAACCTATAATAATGATAACGCTTCTCGTTAGGCTAAGGAAGTACTTGGTATATCATGTATATCAAGACAGACTGATTCTACAATGAATCGGACAGCACCTCCCCTATTTCTTCTACTTCCCCTCAAGCTCATAGCATCAAGAACAACAACAATCATATTTACTTCACCATAATTAACTTGGAACAACATCCTCCATACAACCAATACCATACCAACGATTATACAGATGTCAATTAACGAAACTAGTACCCAACACGACGAGCGGTAAACTCAGTTTGCAACCAATAACCACCCCTTCCCCCTATCTTCCATATTTTAACACAACAATAACAACAACGTGGCCATCATATATATAACATATTTACATGATTCCTAGCCTTGTATTCATCACAAGAACCACACTAAACAGCCAACACGACAATAATTAGACGATTTTTTCGTTAATTATGTATTTCCCATCCAACAATTTAGCTATATATGTTCTGGACGAACTTAAATATATTTGGGAGAGGAGAATTCTTACCTTATATGCCAAAAACTACTCCTCTTCCACATTGCTTTACTTCAAAGAAAGTCCGGATTCAACAACGCGACAAAAAGGGAACAACGAGATCGAGCAGTGAGCAAAATCCGTATGTGGTTCTCGAGGATAATTACAATTTTCTCCCTTAAAGGGTAAACACCTTGCTGCTAAGAATATAAAGTCACGTTAATTTCGCCAAACAATGGAAATATTCCATTGCAATATGTACTTGCTGCTTGCACTCCCTTTTTATTACTCTCTCCGTTCCAAAAAGATTGTCTTAGTTTGAGTTCGCACGGAGTTTAAAAAATAAAAAAAGACTTTTGAAATGTTGGTCCAAAACAAACCTTAGATATTTGTGTGGTTGTAAATCATCTCATAAAGTTAAATTATTTTTAAATATAGAAATACGCCAATCTTTTTAAGACAAATTAATAAGGAAAGTAAGACAGTTTTTTTGAGACAGAGGAATTACAAGATATTCATTACTTGGATAAGATCTTCAATTACGATGATAAGAGATATACAATATGTCACTTCTATTCAACAAAACGTTGCTGCCGCATATATCCCTACATACAATACTTCATGAAAATGATCAAAGTGTTAAGGTTGCTTTTATCTTTACACGTGTGATACCATAGCAGCACGTGTGATACCATAGCACCCATTAAGCTTTGTCATCATAATGATTCTAGTTACAATATTATATGATGCCACTTGTTTGTCACACGTCACTCACATGGGTTGGTCCACCTAACTTTTATCCATTTATCTTAATTAATTATTACTACTTATTTTTCACTACAAATCCCCATTTAATAAATTACACATATAATTAATTTTTTTTTTTTTTATCTCAATTCACTTAGATAGTAATTATTTTTAACACACTTTATATACTCATTATCATGATCATTTCATACAAAACTAGTCCATAGCCTCTTTATGCACATCCCAACATTTTATTTCCAACCATCATCATCCCACTTTTAAGTATGAAATCATTTCGGGACTTTGTCTTCTTATACAACGAGCTTTTTATTTGCATACTTGAATATGACTAAAAATTATCGGTGGCTCAGGTCTAACGTTCGACGGTGCTTCAGACAATAGCTCGAAAGTTTGGGGTATTACATTGATGAAACTTATATTTTTTGATTCGTTTAACCTCTTAACGTTCACGTTACTTACTTATCACTTGTTAAACATAACACAAATACTTAAAACCTCAAAAATAATCTCGTTTTAAAAACTTACGTTGACTATCTTACGACGAACTTATCGTATGACGGTGTGAGGTGTAACATACATATTCAATAAATTTTTTAAGACAAATACAGGGTTTAAACTAAAGTTACTGGGTTCGACTGAAACCACAAATCCTATGGTAGCTCTGCCCTGACAAGAAGTCGAATTTTGAGTGTGATATGCAATTTAGAAAACCTTCTACAAATGAAATTAGAATTTAGTCGGTAATTTAAAAAAACCTCAATCAATTTATTTGATTGTCCAACATGATTCTTTAAATCTTGTGTACAGTGTAATTTTCGGACCAAAAAAGTGTATAGTATAAATTTCACTATAAAAGAATTTATGCTATATGTTATACCAGCACCATTATTGAAATTCCAAATCCATTTTGAGTACTTCTTTGTTATTCGAGCTATATAGGCATTCAATTTAGGAATAATTACTTGACATAGCTACTTTCAAGAGCTATTTATGGATAATAACTGCTATTTAAAACAATTACATTTCGTAGCTATCTTTTCATTTCGTAGCTACATGATACATCATCAAGTGGCCGTGCTAGAGCAGTTATTGGGTGTGGCCTCTGCCCGCGCAAGTGCAAACCTAGCTGACCACATTATTTTTCTTACATATTTTTCACAGCTTTTTCTCCTTTGTATGAGTGTACTTGAGTGTATCTGAGTGTATTTCGTCATATGTGTCTCATATGTATTTGGCTCATATGTCTTGTATCTCATATGTATTTGGTCATAAATCTTATATCTCATATGTATTTGGCTTCTTGTCTTGTATCTGAATGTATATTTGTTTTTTGTCTTGTATCTGAATGTATTTGGCTTCATATGTATTTTGAATGTACATAGTGTATTTTGAAATTTTTCTGAAATACATTCAAATATAGTGAATACATTCAACTTCGCAGCAGCTCGAATACATTTAAATACAGTCAAATACATGTGACATCAGATAAGGTTGTATCCAACTGAACAGTGTATTCAAATACAGTCAAATACAATGAAAATGCCTAATGGTAGCTACAAATTATAAATATCAAAAAGTTAGTTACAGATGGTTAATTGCTCCTAAAAGTAGTCATTTATGTAAGTTGCCCTTTAATTTATACATGGGCCACTTTTAGACCCATTTTTCATGGGCTGAAATATTAGCTCCCCCTGATGTATGCTAATCCGAAAGGGAGAAGGACACTACCTAGCCATTAGGAATTTGTTTGGCCCAGTATTCAGGCTTAATGCCGCGAATTGGCCTTTCAGCCCAAACTATTTCCAAGCGCTAGCACAGTAGCCTAGTTATTTAAAAAAAAAATCACTTTTTTTGTGGCGACTAATGTTGCTACAAAAGCTTAAAAAGTCACTACTAAGGTCACTGTAGGTATTGCTATTTTTAAAAGTTTTTTGAGACGACTCCAGGGAGTCACCATCAATACTACACATTTTGTGGCGACTAAGCTTGCCACAAAAAAGGAAACAAATATGCGACGAAAAAAATTCATACTGAGCCTTAAAAAAATATCCCAAAACATGTATAATATGTTTATAATTAGTAAGTATACGCTGATTGAGCCTTCAAGAAATATCCCAAAATATATATAATATGTGTATAATAATTGTATAATATTTGTATATTTAGTAAAAATACGTTGATTATACATTTATTAAACACAAATTATACAACAGTGATATATTTTCAAAACACATACTGTAGGGATGCATATTCTATACAACAATGATATAATTTCTATACGTATGATACATTTTTTATACAACAATGATACAGTTTCCATACATATGCTAAAATTAGTTGAAAAAAGGCTACAAAATGGAATTATTTTAAAAAGGCTAAAAAATATCTTTTAAGCTTCTTAGGCCATTGGTTGTCAATAGTTTGGGCCGGATGGCCATTTGTGTCCTTTTCCCAATCCGAAAACCCCAACATTTATTCTCCTGACATTTTTTTAAAGCTATCATCTTGTTTTAAATCTTTAAAGCCAATGTTCTAGTTTCATATAGCCAATGTTCAACAACTTCTTTAGAGGAGGCGGCCAAGTGAATGACCTAATTTAATAGTCACTCTAGGTTAATGGCATGACCATAAGTATATCTATGATTTGAATTTAGGTTCAACCTTTAAAGTTTTAACAGAGAAAGTTATTGTACTTTTGAAGTTATGTATTCTAGAAAAGCAATATTTGTCTTTCAATTCGTTTTCACGCATATGTATTATGTTTCATATAAAAAAATATTGAACTAAGTTGAATTTTAGCAAATTAAATAAGTTGCATCTGCCACCGGGCATGAAACTAGTTCCCTACTACTCCATTATGTACCGCATTAACCGCTAACTCTTTGCCTAAACTACACATGGCTATATATCAAATGCTAAGGCACTAGGTTTGCTTTGCCTCAGCGCATTACCAATGCTTAATGGAGTACAAATTAAGGAACTACGTGTGCGGAAAATATTTTCCTCTCAGAACCATTTTCAGTTTGTCTCATCACTCTCTTTGATATCCCTTCAATTGCTGAGTCCGGAACCAAAATTCCCCAATAAAAACCATGTGGAACCAAAATACCCCAATTAAAAAAAAAGTGACAAAAGCACCTTTAGCGCAGTAATTTACGGCGCTAAAGCAGTTCACGGAGACGGAGCGGTGCGAATCGCTTTAGCTAAGATTTTATTGCGTTATAAAGGAAGTACAATTTTTTTTTTTTTATAACGCAGTAAAATACTGCGTTATAGAAACAATACCAAAAAAAAAAAAAAAAATTGGCCAACTTTATTTTTTGTAACACTTAGTGTTTTTTTCCATACTTTGACCAATGATTAGTCGTGTGTCAAGACTCCGAAACGCCAATATTTTATATAGAATCTCGATATTTTTTTAGCACAATAATGTAGGCTCAATACATCAAGGATACGTAAACGTTCGGATCGTCATTTTAGGGGTTGAAAAGGTGCCCGAAGTAAGTTTTGTTTGTAAACTTTAGGTTTAAGTGTTCTATATACATAGACGCCCATTTTTGTTTGAAGACTTGTTGTCATTAGCTTAAGGTTTTTTATTTTTAGGGTTTAGATTTATTGAAAATAAAGCCATACAAAAGGTTTTTAACTGCAAGAATTTTTTTTATTTTTTTATTTTTTTTGTATAGCGCAGTAAAATAGCGAGCACTAAAAAAAAAAAAATTGGCCAATTTTTTTTTTTTTTTGCATACTTTGACCAACGATTAGTCGTGTGTCAAGACTCCGAAACGCCAATATTTTATATAGAACCTGATATTTTTTTCTGCGTACAATAATGTATGCTCAATACATCAAGGATACGTATACGTTCGGATTGTCATTTTAGGGGTTGAATAGGTGCCCGAAGTAAGTTTTGTTTGAAAAAACTTAGTGTTTGACTGTAAGGTTATTTTAGTCAACTTTATATGTCGAGAAAATTAGTCACTTTATTTTCAAAAATTGAAACCGTGTATGAAATTGACATTCACAGCTACATTACCCCGGGATTTTTACGTTGAAATCTATTGCGTATCATCATCTTATAAGTAAATAAAACTGAAAATTTCACGCTAATTTGGGAGAAAATTGAAATTGAATGGGATAAAAGGTGTTTTTTCAAAAATCGGCTCGGCTACGGTAGTTTGTCCGCATAGATCTCGAAAAAATACACAAGTTCAAAAAAAAAAAAAAAAAAAAACGCGTAAAACGGACATCCGAGCGCAAAGTTATGACCATCTAAAGTTTGACCACTTTACAACTAGTTTTTCTCCCTATATTTTTTGGAATTATATTTATATTCAAAATAAAGTTATGTCTTGATTAAAAAATAACACACTTAAATCAAAACCTTAAAAAATAAAACACTTAAACCTTAAACAAAACTTACTTCGGGTACCTTTTCAACCCCTAAAACGACGATCCGAACGTTTATGTATCCTTGATGTATTGAACCTACATTATAGTACGCAGAAAAAAATATCAGATTCTATATAAAATATTGACGTTTCAGAGTCTTGACACACGACTAATCGTTGGTCAAAGTATGCAAAAACACACTAAGTGCTGCAAAGAAAAGATTTATTAAAATAAGATGTTGCGATCTTTTATGGAAAAAAACACTAAGTGTGTTATTTTTTAATGCCTAACTTTATTTCGAATATGTTGCAAAAAAAAAAAAATCGTGTAAATCGGACGTCCGAGCGCAAAAAACTGCGTATATTCGAAATAAAGTTACGCTTTAAAACATAACACACTTAAATCTAAACCCTAAAAATAAAAAATTTTAAGCTAATGACAACAAGTCTTCAAACAAAAATGGACGTCTATGTATATAGAACACTTAAACCTAAAGTTTACAAGCACAACTTACTTCGGGCACCTTTTCAACCCCTAAAATGACGATCCGAACGTCTACGTATCCTTGATGTATTGAGCCTACATTATTGTACGCAGAAAAAATTTCAGGTTCTATATAAAATATTGACGTTTCGGAGTCTTGACACACGACTAACCATTGGTCAAAGTATGGAAAAAAACACTAAGTGTTGCAAAAAATAAAGTTGGCCAATTTTTTTTTTTTTTTAATCTTGTTTTTATGACGTAGTATTTATTGCGTTATAGAAAAAAAAATTTAATCGTTCTATAACTAAAGAAAAATTTGCGCTAAAGTGCTTAACAGTTCGTTTCTCCGTGAGCGCTTTAGCGCAGTAAATTACTGCGCTAAAGGTACTTTTGTCACTTTTTTTTTTTTGTTGGAGTATTTTGGTTCCACATGGTTTTTTTTGGGGCATTTTGATTCCGGACTCTCAATTGCTTGATATATATCAATGCGTTTGTGGGAGTCATATTATGATGGATATATGATACTAAATAGTAGGTATTTGCTTAGAACGGATGGTAGAATGTTCTGCCAGTTGTTTTTACATCAGAAGTGGAAAAAAAAACGATTTCCATCATCCAACAGTCACTAGACAGATCAGTTGAAGAAGAATGATAAATATAAAAATGCCCTGTAAACATCAACAAAATTTTAGTGGCTGGCGAGGTTCTATAATTTGATGATGATTGCAAATTTTTTAAGATGGATGCTCTAATCGAATAAGTGAGAAGTTACTTGTTTCTAGAGGTGTCAAAAGTATGAGTTAGGCTCACAGGCAAATTTAAGATATCTATTACATGTGTTTGGGATGCCATAGGATTTACTGATTTTGAGTTACCATATTCGAAATTTATTATTTGTACATAATTAATAAATTTCTCAACACGTATACATATTCTTAGATAGTGCTAGTGAGTTAGGTTGAACCCATAGATTATAATATTGTACATGCACTTCTGGTTGAGCTAAATATAGGCAAGCAAACTGGACTGAGTTGATAAATTGGTGAGTCATTTGACCCACACCCACCTAAAGGTTACTTGGGCTAAGATGGGATCCTGATTTTCTAGACAATAAGTCATAACCCAACAAACCACCCATTTATTTTCCTATAATTTGTTTAATTATCAAACTAATAAATACAAATTATTCAAAAGGGTTTCATGGGTCAATTTAGGTTACATATATAACTCAAAAGCCAGGCTGAGTTAATAAATGCGGAGGTCAAAATTAAAATGGCTGATTTACTAAATGGACGGATTAATACTTGAGTTTGTCACTTCTACTTGTTCCTACCCCTATATTGCCCTCTAGCATGCACCATTTGGCGACATCTGAATGAACCACAGCAGACAGCATTTTCATCCAACAAGTATACAAATGTACATACTCACGCACCAACAAGCTTGGACAAAAGTAGAAGAGCACAATTGAGAATATAGGTCCTTTATGTAGGTTTAAAGTGTTTAATAATTGAGATGAACAAACTGGAATCAAGAAAGAATACATAACATCATGATCTTTGGGCTATGCTTTGATTTACATATGGCTTCCACTGTCCATAGTGGAGAAGAAACGTGGCTCCTAATATGAATCTCAGCTCCTTCCAAATTTCACTATAAATTTGGGACTTCCTTCACTTAATTTCCATCACACAAGTCTTTAATTTCTCACTTTGCTAATTCTTCTTCTTCTTCTTCATTTGAACAAAAAAAATGGATCTATCTCTTAAATATTCATGCATTTTTATATGCATGATTATGCTTCTGCCAGCATTTTCCTACAGCCAAACTTTAAAGTCCAAAGCAGCCTTTTATGCTACTGCTGATGGCATGGGAACACCAAGTATGCTATTTATCCTCTCCCTCAAGTGCCTTGTTTTTTCTTGATCTTTTTGGATTTAAATTAGTGATAAATTTTTCCCATCATCGGTTTAATTTAACTTGCTATAGCAGGTCACTTACCGTTTATTCTAGATTACGATTAAATGCTAGGAGTTTAAATAGAGTTACTCGCAGTTACTTTTTAAATAACATGATTGTGTAAATATTTTTTTAACGCCAGTGCAATAAACTTTTTTGGTAATTAAATTGTAATGTGGAATACACTGTAGTCAAATCATGAACGTGCATAAGTTATCTTCCTTATATCATCAGTGCAAACAAACGTATACTTGTTTCAAAATTTGGAATGTGGGTAATCGACTTCAAGAACTTGACTCTTGAAAAAGGAAAATTGATTATTAAAATATCAAACTTACGTAATAGCTAGTAACTGTTGTGTGATATTAACATTTTGGCGTGTCTATATATAATAAGCTGGAGCCTGTGGATATGGAACCTATGGCAAAGATGTAAACAATGGGGAGGTGTGCACGGCCTCTAGGCGTATCTTCAGAAATGGAGCTGGTTGTGGTGCATGCTACCAGGTACTTTCAAAATCATTTCCTTAATTATAAGGAATAAATTTGAAAAAGAGAAAACAAAAAGAAATTTTGTTATAAAAGTTTATGTAAGTTATATTTGACAGTATAAGAATTATTTACATAATCAAATTATTTAGAATAGAATTAGAGGTAAATTGTAATATAATTCTTATTAATAACCTGATAAAAATGTTACTAGACGACTTAAATGTAGGTTAAACAATCAACTAAATCAAATATTGTAACTGCAGGTAAGGTGCAAAAACAGTGCATTATGCAGTGAAGAGGGAACAAAAGTTGTGGTGACAGACAGTGCAGATGGACAAGAAACAGACTTCATTCTCAGCTTCAAAGCCTATGCAAAATTAGCTAAACACCCAAGTTTGGCACCTCGTCTGTGTGGAAAAGGTGTTGTTGACATAGAATACAGAAGAGTATCTTGCAGATATGGGGGAAACCTTATGGTTAAAATTCATGAACATAGCAAGTACTCTGAGTACCTTGCTATTGTTGTCTTGAACCAAGGTGGTACCACTGATATCCACGCTGTCGAAGTCTACGAGGTAATTAATTACTTGTCCCTTCCTGCATCTTAGTTACTTGGAATATATTTTGTGAATTTCTTTGGTACATATTGGTGCTATGCAAATATGGGACTTAGTGTCAGTAAATTGTGAATTAAAGGTGGTTAATTAACCAACTTTATAGTGATCCATCTAATCTTACCAAGTTTAACGGGTTGGATTATGAAAAATTTGCCGACTTAATCCATTGGGTGAATTTGAAATGACTCATTAAACTATTGGATCAAACAGATTAAAATAGCATAATTACCCAACAAATCATAATGCAACTAAACCCAAACATACAGAATTAAATTTGGAGATTGAAAATTATGTAAATCTAGATGAATTTAAGCTATTGATTTAAGATAAATGCATTAGCTTTTAAGTTTTTCCAAATGCAAAATAAAGAAGGACAGTAAGTTAAGTCATGTTTTATTTTATTCCTCCGGATAGAATATGACCATATGGGTGGATACCCCTACTATCTTTAGATGGGGGATTTAATTATGATCCGTTATTTAACCCATTATGATCCATACATTTTGTACTACTTGGGTCATGTCCCCTTTATTGATTTGACCTGTTTTGATCCATCTAAGTTGCTATACCCAAATTGTCCAATTATCATATATAAAGTAAGAATGTATTAATATATATATTTTTTTCAATTTACATACATATATAATTTAAGTCGAAAATAATATATTCAGTTGAATTCATAGAGCTCGTATGATATTATTTGGATGTGCAGGAAGAAAGCCAACAGTGGATAGCAATGAGAAGGGCATATGGGGCTGTGTGGGACTTGGCAAGCCCACCATGTGGAGATCTTAAAGTAAGGTTCCTAACAAGTACTAGTGTTGAAACCAAATGGGTGCAATCAGACAAGGCTGTTATCCCTGCTCAGTGGAGCGCTGGACTTACCGTTGAAACTGACATTCAGCTCACTTAATAAGCATAGTTAATTACACAATCTACGAACTATATATGTGTAGTTCTAGTTAATTTGGGTGATTTCTTAGCTGCAGGTTTGTTTAGATAAATAAATGTACTGTACGTTAGATGTTATGGAACCTATATGGTGTATTATAAGCATGTATCTTGTAGGTTTTTAAGGTTGTATTCTGTATTTCCGTTTAGTGAGAATTATGAATAAAAAGTCGTCATTTGCATTTCGAGTTAACTTTAAAGTCATCGAATTTATAGTGTTATTATAGAAAAGATATCAAACTCATTTTTTACCATAAAATACTCAACTTTCACTAATTTTTCATTAAAAGTCATTTTGATAATTTATCAGTGCAAATTGGCTGAATGTTCCTATTCTCATTAAAAAATTATTTTAAAACTTAAATAACTCCTAATACCCAATAAACTACCCATGACCCGACCCAATCTTTTTATAAAGGATCGTTTACTCTTTGCATTTCCTTATTTGGTTGGAATACTTTGACCAAGTTGCCATTTTAGGTTTATAAAAATTTATTGTCTAATTTTATGCAAATTTCCCCAATTTCTAGTTGTGCAAACATAACTCTAAGACTAATAAAACATTAGATTGTCATCCTAATGTTCGCAGAATTTTAGACCGTGACATAATATTTTCTCGTAAATTTTCAGTTGGCTCGAAAAAAATCTTTAGGCAGTGATTTAAAGGATTCATAAGTTGCAAAAATAATAAAGATAGGACCATTTAAACAGCTGCCTCACAAAAAATATAACCAGCAAAAATCTCTACAATTTAATACCAGTCATTACACAATATGACACAATTATCCAGCTGGTGCTAGAAATGAAAGGATATTTATATTGAGGTTTGACCAAAAACATACAAAAATATGCACGAGGTTACTTGTACGAAAAGCTAAAGCGTGAACTGTCCAAAAAAGAAGGGGACTCAAATAGTCGTCAAATTAACTTTAAGCTCGAATATGATTTAGATCACATTTGGATAACCGCTTTATATAGTTCACAAAGACAAAAATGTAGGTAATATTCTACAAGTGTAAAATGGATGAACCAGTTCAAATTACAATTTGGAACCCCAAAAACTTGTCCGTCCTTTTAAATTTTACCTCATGGAGTAATTACACAATAGTGTAATTACAATGACCTGTTTGTTTATCATAACGTAATTACAGTGTAATTACAAGTGTGCTGTTTGGTTGCACAAGTGTAATTACACAGTTAATTTAATTTAAAAATAAAATTTAATTACAAAAATATTAAAATTAATATTTAAAAAATATTTTCCTTTATAAATGATATTAAATTAGTTAGTTACTAACACATTGTTTCTTGAAAATATATTAATTAATAATCATATATTTGTAACTAATATTGTAAAAAATAATTGATATATATTTTTCAAATTAATAATATTTAATTTTAATTAATTATAAAACTTAAAAGAAGACTTTTTTTGTGAGAACGTCATGAATTGGATGTTTGACAAAAAAAAAAAAAAATTATAGATATAATGCCATAACATTATTCAAATGGTTGATACAAAAAAATCATCAAATGTAAGTGAAAAATAAACAACTTGCAATGTGAAAGCAAAGAACTTAAAATTGAAAATATAACCTAAATTCAAAATCCAAAAGAAATTTGTTAACATAATACTCTTATTAAAATTCCAACATTACATAAGTAAGTTCCAACGTAATTTAAGTAAATAATTCAAAAGAAAGGGAAAATATAAATCTATAACCTCATTCACAACGAAATTCTACTTTAATAAACGTCATTCGTTAGATGACAAGTTTGTTAATGACTCATTCTTTCCTATATTAAGAGGTGTACATTCAAAGATTAGAATAATAACACGATTATGCTAAATGAATAAAATAAAATAAAAATACGAGCAACTACATGGAACCACAAAAAGTAAAGGTTGGGAATGAGAAGAAATGAAATGAAAAATAAATAATATAAAAAAAATACATTTTAAAAATAAAAATAATTAAAAATTAAAAATTAAAAATAAAAATAAATTAAAAATCAAAAGAAATTAAAATAATAGAAATAAAAAATAAATTAAAAATGAAAAGAAATTAAAATAAACAAAAAAGAAACAAACTAAAAAAGTAATCCTGTAATTACAGGTTGTAATACACCTAATTCTCAACCCCCTCTTGAGAATTGGAGAGTGTAATTACACCCTCTCAATTACACCCAATTCCCACCTAATTATGTAATTACTTGATCAAACAAACAGGCCAAGCTGTGTAATTATACCCAATTTCAATTACTTGGGTGGCTTTCCAAACAAGCCCCTAGTAATTACACCAATTCCAATTACCAGGTGGCTTTCCAAACAGACCCCAAACAGTGGATTAACCAAAGACTTTGTTCTTTTATTTAACCCTTAACAATGGATTAACCAAAAACTTTGTCCTTTTAACTAAAGTGTCTCGCGCAATCTATATACAAAACTGCATTCTGTCCTAGCAAACTTACTCAAATGACTACCTTATTATAGCTTCCTACCATTTATAGCTATCCTTTTAAATACGGAAAAGGGCCAAAATTACCCCTGAACTTTGGGAAATAGTTCATCCATACCCTTCGTTATACTTTAGGGCTAATTAAACCCTTACCGTTATACTATGTGGTCAATTATACCCTTATGTCTAACATTTTGCCATGTGGCATCATCAATACTTCAAAAATTATTTTCCCCTCAAATAATTTTTTATCCGCTAAAATAACCCGGCTTGGAAGCCGAATTTTTTCCGGCTAAGGGGTAATGGGTTGGGTCCATATCGGGTTGGCTCAGAAAAAAAAAATCGGGTAGGGTTGGGTTATTTTAGTGGGTAAAAAATTATTTGAGGAAAATAATTTTTGAAGGGCTGGATGATGCCACGTGGCATCAGCCTCGTTAGACATAAGATTATAATTGACCCTATAGTATAATGGTAAGAGTATAATTGGCCCTAAAGTATAACGAAGGGTATGGATAACTATTTCCCAAAGTTCAGGGGTAATTTTGGCCCTTTTCCGTTTTAAATATTATCATTTGTAGCTACATTTTGGCAAAATAGTGTATGTTTTCGCGTGTATTTGTTGCCAACAAATACATGAGAACAAGATAAAAAAAAAAAAAAATGGATCCTTGATTTTAGCCTTTAATAGTGGAGCTATTAAATTAGATATTAATATATATTTTTTGATGTATTTAATGATTTTTTTTTTTTTGGCTTTGATGTATTTCAGTGATTTTTTTTTTTTTTGATGTATTTCGGTGATTTTTTTTTTTTTTGCTATAATGTATTTTCGTGTCTTTTTTTTTATGTATTTGTTGATTTTTTTTAATGTATTTTACTATTTTTTTTTTACTAATTTTTTTTTGATGTATTTCAATGGCTTTTTTTGATGTATTTCAAATACATTGTGTACATTCTAACTACATATGCAGCCAAATATATTCAAATTTTCGTGTATTTGAATGGATTTCAACAAATACATTCAGATACAAGACAAAAAAATTCAAATACATGACAAATACATTCAAAAATATTGTGTTTGGCTATTAACAAAATACACTCAAAAATACACTCAAAAAATACAAAGACAAATACATCCAAAAACAGTGTATTTGTGAGATGTAGATTTTTAAATGTATTTGTATTTGACTTTTAACAAATACACACGGCCAGATCTGAGACTCTACCACCACCAAACTATTCAACGAATTAGCCAAGTAAATAGGCAACTCAGTAGTGACTTCGCGAATCAACTGCATACAACCATCAAAATCAGTGTCAATACTCAACACAAAAGCCCCATTTGCTATTGGTTGAACCAATTGCGCCATGGATATCTTTTTTGCAAGTAGAAATACGATCGATGGAATGCCTGCAGATGCACAGTAAGCTGACAATGCAGCTGACGTGTCTCCGGTGGAAGCACAAGCCACGCCTACAACCGGTTTATGCATTTTCCGCAACCGATTTACTTGACTCACCAAAACAGTCATGCAGACACCACCACCACCAAAAACCCAAATCTGAGACACCACCACCACAAAAAATCCTAATCTTTCCACCACCAACAAAACCTTAATCTCTCCACCTCCACGTCATCTTCTCCGCAGCCATCTTAAAATCAGTCCATCGCCGCCACCACTAACAATACACACAGCCAGATCTGTGCCATCACCTCACCGGATAGAGTGAAGAGAGAGAGAGAGGGGGGGGGGTGAGCACAGTGGGAGAGGGAAAAGAGAGAGAGGGGCGGCGCGGCCATGGTGGTGGTGGTTGAGAGAAGGGGAGAGAGATTTTTTAGGGTTTTGAGAAACGAAAAATCTGAAATGGATAGTGATTGGGAAAAAAGAAAGATATATGTGTTTGAATATGTATTTTTTGATATAGCTACCATTTGTAATTTAGAAAAGTTAATTAGCTACTAAATATAATTAAATAAAAGGATAGTTAATATTAATAATTAAGTCTTAAAGGAAGTTACAATGAGTAAAAATCCCTTCTTTAATTCCAATTTCTAGATGAATTTAATCTTTTAGCCCTTTTAAGATAAATAAAGCAATAAAATACATGAAACGTAAAGCAATAAGATGTAGACTATATCATATGTACTAGTATAATACTTCATGGTTTTGCATATTCTATTAATGATTTTCTATTGCTAGAAGAGTTTTAACTTTTCACTAGCTCCAAAAATTAAGCATATATGAATATACTCTCATTATACTAGCATTACTAATAATGAATTCTATTTCTAGAAGAGTTTTAAGTATTTTCAGCGTTTCACCGTTTCTAGATGAGTTCTATCGTTTTCACCTTTGACTAAAACATGCAGTATTTATGTGACATGGAAAAGAATTAAAGTTGAAGAGTTCCTTCTAGCTATTAGTTGGTAGTAAATTTTTTCTTGTATGGAGACGTAACCAATTTCTCTGTCAGAATTCAGAAATCTTACCTACCACATCCCCTTAATTTTATCTCCAACATGAATTGGTCTAATCCCGTTTACTTGAACAATTATTTTTAACCCGTAGTATTTAAACTACATGTACACGCTACTCGCTACATTAGCAAATAAGTTTTTTGAACATTATTTTTGTTCTTCGCAGACTAGACTTAAAAAAAAAGAACTTTATGCATTTCTAAAAGTTGACTATTTTTCAATTGGTGTCATCCTTGCGCAAGGGCTACGCTAATCTTCTATGTATCATTCCAATTTTAGAGCTTAATTTTCAGTCATATCAAATTTGTATTAACCCCATATAAAGAAAAATCATATCGTAAAATATAGGATAAAATAGGAAACAACGTTTGCGCTTTCGATAGTGATACCAATCAACAGTATCAAGTTAGTCAATCAAGTCCCTTCAATTTCAAATTAATCGGAGTCGATTATATTTATAAATTCTTATTAGTATTCATGACACCCCATAAATAAGAACCTATGTCATTCCAAATACTATTTCATCAAATTCAGCTATGGGAAAAAGAAAAAAAACAATTTAGCTCGAAGAAAGCATGAGGTATCCGAGCTATATACACATATGTGTATACCACAATTTATAGCTAGTCTATAGCTTGTCTGATAACATAAGTTAAAAGTCTAGTGATTAAACAATAAATTAATAAAGACATTCCTGGATGACATATGACTTTA
Organism: Lycium ferocissimum; assembly: GCF_029784015.1. Lineage (NCBI taxonomy): Eukaryota > Viridiplantae > Streptophyta > Magnoliopsida > Solanales > Solanaceae > Lycium > Lycium ferocissimum. Next base: position 32,194,047 of record NC_081350.1, read on the forward strand.
AATTCCCGAACAATGAGCTATTGACCAGATTTTAAGATAAACATGTATTCCTATTACTACTGATTTTAAGATAAACATGGACTCCTATTACTACTTGCTTTATCTCAAATCACGTGATATATACAATTTTTATTAGTTTCTCCAGAAAAATATGACATCTTTGTTTTATTGGTAACTATTTTAATTTTAATATTCACACTTTACCCTGAATGATATTACTTGTTGGGATTCTCATCTTCGCTCATTCTAATGAAAGGCATATTACCATTCATTTTAAAAGAACAATTTTGATATTTTGCGTATATATGACTTACACGCCAAAATCTTTTTACTCTTTTAAATTTCATGTAACATTAAATAAAACGGAGGGAATATTTAATCACGGAGACGCGGCAAAAGAAGGTGGCATCCATTGATTTGAAACAGCGACTGGTTCTAGCTCCAAGTATCGCTAATTAAGACCTATGGGATTTAAAATCATATTAAATTAGGTATTTGTTGATTCGCAGAAGATGGTTATCAAATTGTAAGCATATATTAATTTTTTCCATGATGTGATCGTGTTTTATATTTGGGTCAGAAGACCAAACCATATGATAACTTTGAATATATCTTTTCGTATAAAATTAGAGCTAGTTAAAGACTAATACAAAGTTGGCCATGAAGCAAAGTCAATACCTGCTCTTAGGACACTCAACTATAAATAGAGAACTTCGCCTTCACTTCTCATCATCCAAATCTTCTTTACATTTTAAGCATTCCATTTCAATTCTATCTTCTAGTGAGCACAACAAAATGGCTATCTCATTCAACAATTGTTCCACTCTTATGATATGCATGATTTTGCTTCTTCCTGCGCTTTGCTATTGTAGTGAAACCTATGATTCCAAAGCTACCTATTATAAGACCTCTGATGGTAAAGGAACACCAAGTAAGTCACCTTTTTCAAGTTAATTTCCCCTGTTGTTATTGCTCAACTATTTGTTAATTTCTAATTACATTGATTAATTTAACCTTTGAATTTAATTTCCATATATATTTGATCAGCTGGAGCTTGTGGTTATGGAGAGTATGGAAGATATGTCAATGACGGCCTGGTTACCGCGGCATCCTGGAAGCTCTATAAGAATGGAGTTGGCTGTGGTGCATGCTACCAGGTACTTTATAGGCGGAGTTGCCACAACCATTATGCATATATAGATCGAATTCAAAATTTGAATCTTATGAGTTTGAATCCAGACTCTATCATAGTCCATGTGAATTTTTTAATACATATAGTTAGAAGCTCTTTATGAGTTCGAACGACCCGTAACATATGCACTACATCAGCCCATGTTTGTAGCTTTTTCCATGGAAATAAATACTTGCATGCTACTTGTATTATGTCTTTAAAGTAACTACTTATATAGTTTTAAGCAAGTCATGTAGACCATAAACATACAAAATTCATATAAGTAACTCCATTTAACTTAGATCGATTCAAGTTATATATACTTACATTTGAAAATAATTATATTTATACCAACAATATAACAAAAAATTTCTCCCTCCGTCCATGTTTGACTAGCTTGGCACACCCCTTAAGAAACAATAAATAAAATGGTAATTTTATTATATCAACCCTAATTATTATATGTTAGTAAATGAATTGGAAATAATTATAATACTTAATAATAAGGGTAAAATAGGCATAAAAAGGTAAATTATCTCTCTGTTTTTTACCAAATTGGACAAGTAAAAGTGGACGGAGGGAGTACAGAACAAGTATAATTACCTACTCCTATATTATTATCGTGGGAAGTTACCAATTTTAGCAGGTCATCAATTAATGCTTATCATTAAAATTTATTCGTAATTACCTAATATATAATTGACGTGAGTATTAAGTACTACCTGTAGTAATTATAACTGGTAATACTAATTATAACTGGTAATACTAGTAATAATCAACAATATTATTTACAGGTGAGGTGCAAGGACGAGGCACTATGCAGTGACACTGGAGTTAAGGTGAAGGTGACTGACAGTGGTGAAGGACCAGGAACTGACTTCATCATGAGCACCGATGCCTTTGCCAAAATGGCAAAACATCCTAAGCTAGCTCACATGTTGTTCCCTAAGGGCGTAGTTGATGTTGATTACAAAAGAGTTTCTTGCAAATATGGCAATCTCATCATCAAAATCAATGAACATAGCAATTACCATGGTTACCTTGCCATATTGTTCTTGAACAACGGTGGTTACGCTGATATCACAGCAGTCGAGATCTACGACGTATGTATATATATATATATATATCTGCTTATTTTTTAAAATTATTTTCTTTAGTACTAGGAGGATGTTTGACTAATAAGCTGGTCAATCTAAGGGTTATAAGTATTATTTGGCTTATTTTCGAGTTTGGCAAATAAGGAAATGCTTATAAGTCAACTGTTTATAAAATCAGCCAAAAATCATAAGTTGGTTATCCCAAATTATGATTTTGTAGCTTATAAACATTTTGGTCTAAGTAAAAATCTTTTACGATTTATTCGTAATATATTTTAAATCTACAAAATACTCTTTCTTAAAACATAACTTCTAATTATCTCTATATTTTATTTTCGGCATTCGTCCTTTTTTATGCTAAATACTTTTAAATCTGTTTATCTTTTCTAAGTAACTTAAGGGACATTTCAATGTTTTAACTGAAAAGTACTTATCATCACCTTTTTACTAAACATGTTAACTATTTATATATTATCAATTTTAACACGTCTATCCAAATACATAGTTGATTATTTACAAACCTGATTTCAACACTTATTATTTATCAGCTACTTTTAATTAGCTAAACCAAATAAATTCTAGATCCAATTTTTTCTTTGTAATCTCATTACACAATGGTTGACATTTATCTTATGTGAGTCAAAGGAAACCGACAAATTGAACTGATTGCGTAAAATATATGACATCGTGAGTGATTATAAGATAAATCCTTAGCTAGCACATCTAACAATTCAATAAAATTCTAGACATTTGACATAACATTAATTTTGGGTTGATTTATACAGGCAAAAACCTACAAATGGATACCAATGAGGAGGTCATATGGAGCTGTCTTTGACTTGGCTAACCCACCAAAGGGAATTCTGAAGCTGAAGATCCAAATAAAAGAAGGTGAAACAACCAAATGGGTGCACTCTGACAAAACTGTGATCCCTGATTACTGGAAGCCTGGCAATACCTATGAAACTGACGTTCAGATTCCTTGAGCAAATAAAGTATTTGTTCTTTTAAAAATAAGAAATGAACCGTCAATTTATCTGTTATGGTTTGGAATCAAATGAAGTTTAATTTGTGTAGGTCATCAGCCATTATATATACATGGTTTGACCAAATGTTTGTGTGTTAAATAAGGCTGATATTCGGGTATTAAATTCTTGTAAAGAAAATTATCAATAAAATTATTATCGTATGTTTATGTTATATATATGAAGTTTGTCTTCATGACATTTCCTTAAATTGCAATACTTCGAACATATGATTCGCGAAATCCTATAAACCATTTTGAGCACAAGTTACATCATTTGGTCGTGGACCCATTAACAGGCGGATATACCTAATATTCCGTGTTATGATTTTTTTGAGAGATATGCAAACAACAAGCTAGAAAATATGAATAAAAATCAGCTCATATAAATTTTATTAATCATAAGCCTTTATATAGGTATATAAATAAAGTATTAGACTCCTCCTACAACTAAAGTAATAGACTCTTACTAAGATTAAAAAACTAAATATTCTATTAAATCCACTATTAGACTCCTCCTATAACGAAATAACTAATTATTCTAGAAAACTATAGCAGTAAGGGATGCAAAATCCAACACTCCTCCTTGCTTCTGTTGCTGCAGTCTAAAAAATGTAACGACCCGCTAGGTTGTTATGTGCATTTGGACCATTTTACCCCTGCCCGTACATTTCTGAGACTAGGTGTGAGTCTAATGGAAAATTAAATAGTTGGAATTATAAAATAAAGGCATTTGATTGTACTTGTGCACTTGTTTAAAAACTTGACTTATTATCATTGGGGGGGGGGGGGGGGAGGGGTTTGCCTTAGTAAACTAGACCTCCGTTATGAATTTCGAGACCTCGGGTGAGTCTGTAGCGTGTTTTTACATATGTGTGCATTTTTGGTTTGTGTCTGTAGGGCCTCGGATTGATGTTGGGATTTTGGGTGAAAATCTAGTAGAAAATCAGAGGTCACTGGTCGAAGGCGACTGCTGCAGCGGGCGAGGGCCGCTGTAGCGAATCCGCCACAGCTGGGCGTCGGTCGCCGCCGCAGGATTTCGGGAAGTTGGAAAGTTCGCCATAGCGGGTAGGGGACCCCTATAGTGGGACTGCTACGGCGAATCGGGCGAGTTAATGAGGTCCGCTGTAGCGGGGGTATTTTCCACTACAGCGAGACCGCTGCAGCGGTCGACGCGAGACAAAAACCCACTTTTATATTGCTGACTTCGAGGCATTACCCACATAACTCCAAAAACTGTTCCCAAGAAAGTGAGAGGCAAATTTCCTAGAATCTTGGTGGATTCTTCTTTGAGGTTAAGTCTTAACCTTTTTCCTTGTTCATTTCATTATCATCTTTAAGTTCATATGCTAGTTAAGGTTCTCTAATGGTAGATGAAAAGACTAGAACCCTAGAATTAGTAGACCCTTAAATAATTGATGGGTTATTGATTTTATTGTTGTTTAATCATCTAAGAGTGTAGGTGATCACTTTCTAGGATGAAAAATTGATTATTTATGATGAGAATTGTGTATTGTGACTTAGGGTTCCATTAAAATGGTAACTTTGGCCTAAAATCTGTTTTGAAGGGAGTGACTTATTAGAAAGCCCATAAATTGGAAGATTATGATTGTTGGGTTTGAGATTATGATAAATTTATTATTAAATGATAGTTCACCCATTTGAAAGGGGTAGAAGTAATTGGATCTCCTTCCCCAATTGTTTTTCTTATTTGGCTAGAAGGTCTATTCTTACTTAGCATTATATTGCTAGACTTTGAGCGTTTCGAAGCAAACTAAAGGAGAAAGCTCTTGCGGAGTAGCGTGCATTACTCCAATTCTGCATCTGAGTTAGGTTATGGTTTACTTGAGTTAGACTTTGATTAGTTGATTATATATGTAGTAGAATTGATGGGAGAAAGAATGTATAGGTCTTCGGACATGACGTATGGTTGGATATTACTTAGGTTGGTACTGATTGCTGAATTATGTGGGCTTGTCATTACTTTATGTACTGAAACCCGAGTTGTATTTGCTATGTTATAAGAAGGAAGGAGTCAATATATACTCTTCTTGTTGATTGACATGACTTATGCATTTATGCTATTGTTGAGTTGAATTATCTGAGTCATGTTATGACTTGTGGCATAGTGCCTTGTATTTCTTGACACTGACATTATTGACTGAACATGTTCCACATTGACTGTTGAACTGGAAATACGTTGAGATTCATATTGTGATCATATATATATATATATATATATATATATAATATATATATATATATATATATATATATATATATATATATATATATATAAAGTCACATTTGACAGTGGGTGAGGATGTGGCTTAGCTATGGGCTCATGATCTGAGGTCAGTTCCGGAGTGAGTGGTATATGGACACCATAGGTCCCCTGCAGATCATGGCTAATGAGCGAAAATAGTCGTTGGCATGTGTGTATTGTTGAGATACTATCATTCGTTACGTTGCATTGCATTGGACTTATCTTAATCTTGTGATGCATTGTTGATTTGTTGATGTTTGACTTTGACTTATCTTAATGTGGAGGAATCTGGCACACAATCTGCATTAAAAAAGGGTATAGCAAGGTAGTATCAGTACAAACACTATGTATCGGTAGATATCATGGGCCGACTAAGATTAGTATCATGCATACGTTTATAAAATCATGCAAGGTAGTATCATGCATACCTGTTGTGTTGTTGTGCCTATCTGCCTATTTTGTTGATTTTATGATCGTATGTATGATACTAATCTTAGTCGGGCTATGATTCCACTGATACATAGTGTTTCTACTGATACTACCTTGCTGCACCTTTTTTGAGTGCAGATTGTGTGTCAGATTCGTCCAGACCTCACCTTTAGCCTAAGGCCATTTTCCGTTCAAATCAGAGGGTGGGCTCCTATCCATACCATGCCGCCTGAAGATCCTTCCTTATTGATGTCTATTTCATTTCTTGACACTTATGTTATTTCAGACAGTTATTTACTCTTTAGACAACTTTATGTTTTAGAGTCCTTGTAAGATGACTTTCGAATTTTGGGGTTGTAATAGTTAGACTTCCGCATATTTATTTTATTTATCGCATGACTAGACAGTTTTATGGTTTATTCTTGTTATGGATTTATAATTGTACAATTGAATGAATGATTGGTTAGACGGATGGTTCGCCCACCAGGGGGGTTAGTGTGGTTGCCCTATATATTTGATACCTTCTCCTACAATGAAACCAATAACCCCAACCCCGTTAGTCATCCCATCAATTACTCGTCAAACAAAAAAATGAGTAAATTCAGCTAATCCTCTTATCCCACCAACAAAGAATCTTGTATAAAAAGCATCTATGTAAGCACGATTATATGACCAATCATAGATGCCATTGAGACTTTTGTCCCAGAGAATTCTCTCAGGGCCCCTTTTAACAAAAAAAAAATAATTAACTCAAAATTTTTTAAAGAAGAATAAATGGGTTTATATAAAAAGAATGCTATAAATATTCCGAAATAAGCTATACTGACTGAAAGAACTGCATCCTTTAAAAGTTCATTCCAATCCATGGTTGGGTCGTGATAGAAAAGTTGTTCCTCCTTAATACGACTCTACCAATTTGTGCTTGTGGATTTCTTTTTGAGTATTTTTTTTTTTAACTTGCACACATTGATAATATGAGTCTTTCTTCTTCTTCTTGAACTCAATTTTCTTGATTTTTTTCATCACATGCTTCAAGTATTTCGTGAATTTTTCTATTCCGTCGATTGAAAATAATTTTGTAACTTTATTTTCAAACGGAAGAGAATTATTCTTACACATTGTAAGATTTCTTAACTTCATCTTCACTAACCAAAAATGATGGTTTTCACTAGTGAAGGTTTGTGAGACATTCAAAGAGAGACTATTGCTTGTCATGATTGAAAAAATAAGGTTAAAAAGTAATATATATGGATTGAAAAATGATAGTGGTTGAAAATAGCCCTGAGCGTTAAAAATAACCACGGGTTAAAATTGGTTGAAAATAGCCCTGAGCTAAATAAGCACGGGTTAAAATTGATTGAAAATAGCCCTGAGGTTAAAAATAAGCACGGGTTAAAATAGTTTGAAAATAGTTATGGGTTAAAAGTGGTTGAAAGTATTCTTTTTCACAGACCCATAAAGATCAATGAAGGCGTTGATGCCACTTGTTGGGATTGAAATAATAAGAGAGTCATGCGGAAGCTAACAATTGCAAACCTTGAACAACGATAAATCAGACAACAAAGAAAAACATAATAAAAGAGGAATAATATTCTAATATTATTTGATCAATTGATCTACATATGAAAAACTAATATAAAAGCATAAAAACTATCAAGAGAATAATCTCCCTCTAAACGAAACTCTTTTAATGACTACATTGTAGATGATTTTGTTTTGTGAATGAGAAGAACAAATCTTCTATTTATAGAAGAACAAATCTTCTATTTATAGAAGTCTAAATCTTCTCCTACAAGAAAAGGAATAAATATGGTAGAATCATTTTTCACAAAGAATACTTTTTCTACCAAGAAATTCCTTTTGAAGTAATGTCACGTCCCGAACCATGGCCTGGGCGTAACACGACACTCGGTGCCTGACTGCATGTGACCGAGCGAACCAACTGGCTGGCTGAATCAACATGTGACATCAAAACATACTAAATACGAAAATAATACTAACACATGCTGATCTACTAAAAGTCTGTCTGAATATCATAAATGCAGAAATACTGAATAAGCCCGAAAGTCTGAATAAGTAGCCGACAAGGCTAACACAAAGCTCGCTAAACATCGACCGATCGCATCTATAGTCTATGAAGCCTCTAAGAATAATAAAGTCTGATTGTTTATCCCGACAAGGCCCCCGGCATGCCTGACTAGAAATACTGAAAAGACTGTAAAGTGTGATAACGCCCCGAGGGAACTGGGGCTCACCAAATAGCTGGTACGATAATCCTAGCGCTCTGAATCGTCAACCTGTAAATCGTTACCTGCATCATTAAAACGCAGCCCCCGGCAAAAAAGGGACGTCAAGTACATTTGAATTGCTCGGTATGTAAAGCAACCGAAAGAAAGAAGCGTAAATACCGAAACCGAAAAGCGATAATCGAACCGAAATAAGGAAGTAAAGATATGAATACTCCTTTCGTTCGAATGAGGAACCACACCGTTTATCTTAGTAAATAATGCGGCCTCGTGTCCAATATATATGTGCACAAGCGCGGCCTCCGCCCAAGTATACGTATACATAACTGTGGCCTTAGGCCCAATAACACAGGTGTTCATCATTAAACAATTTACATAAAAGAACTGAGAATCATGCTGAAAGATAGAACACCGACATACTGGACACTTATTCACTCATACATGTATTCATGAACTGATTATGAGAACTGAAGCTTTAACTATTTATAAACATGCTGAGTATTCTAGACTAAGACTCATGGGTATCAAACACAAGTCTATATCGATTACGTACTGAGCTCACAACGTTCGGAATGAAAGTCATGAACGAATTACGAAACTAGAGAATAGAAGTTCTGCAACTATTCAAGGAACTAAGCTTAACTATATTTCTGAGGCAATTAGTAACGTTGTAAAATAACGTGGCGTAGGGAGAATCATTAACATTCCCAAACATAGAGAGTTAGCCTCACATACCTTAATTCCAGCCTTTGAGCGTAATACAATGTTTGTCAACCCTTTCAACTTTAATCTATAGCAATACAAGTCAAAGGGATTCTATATTAGCAATAATATCCATGCTTTGATCATCTAAGCATTTTATCAAACACTTGGTGGGCATGAAGCTCCACAATCTCCATTAATGGTGTTTCTTCGCCCAATTACCCAATCTCTTGTTTCTAGGTGATTCTACAATCTCAAATAGATACAATTAATATCATTCTTCATCACCCATATGATTACAATAACCCTAAGTCAAAAATCCAAACCATACAATAGTTTATACGTTTCTTACTATCTAACCCATTAACTTATCTCTCAAGAACATAGAGTCCATAATCACCAACTCAAATCTATAATTGATTGGAAATAGGAAAGTCTTACATACCTTAATCGCTCCAAAGCTTTTGGAGAAGAATCCCAAAAATATTAACTTGAATCCTTGAGAAGGGTTTTCTTGAGAACCTTAGGATTGTAGAGTAGAATCTTGTTAACAATCCATATATGGGTGTTAATCCTTGCTAATATGATGGAATAATACTTGGGGTTTGAGGAAGAATTCACAAGGTTTGGGGAAGGTCTAGGGTATTTTCTTTTCAAAAAGTAGGCCAAAGATGAAGTAGAATGAAGGTTTAAGAAAATTTCACGTTCTGGGGGTTTTTATAGACGAGCAAGGCGCGTGACGCATCTTGTGAATCACACATTTAACCCGTGAAATGCAATCCTGATGCACAACGTGTCAGAGGGGCATGATTTTTGATGTTCAATCCCGTGAAATGCGGGATCGACCACAGGATGATCCTGCAAAATGCAGGTTAGTAAAACGGTCATAACTTTTTACTCATAGGTTTTTTTGGGCTCCACAATATACCATTGGAAATATATTTCAAAGGGCTACAACTTTCATGTTTTGAGTTTTCTCAAATTCTCAAAGGATTTACACGAAATCGGGATGGAAGTCAGACGTATCGAAAACTTAGCCGATTCTATCGAATCTTAAGCACCTCACTATTCGTCTTGATTCCAAACCAACTATTTCCACCCAAACTCATACCTATGAGACTTCATATGGATAAAATGTCACGTTAACACTCATTTAATTCATGCCTAACTCGAATTTACGCAGTGTTACAAGTAAAACACAATTATGGTAAAATAAAAATAAGGTATGAATGCTCATTACTAAACTTGTTGAAGAGATGAAATATAACCAAGGTATATCTTTTTTATCAGAGGTTGAATTGATCATCGAAGAAGAATTGCCAAAATTATGATCATCTGGGAAAATCAAACTTCCATCGAAGAGAAGCAAATGGCCAAAAATTCGTAGATACATGAAGTTTTCGGTACAAAATCAAACTTGCATCGAAGAGAAGCAAATGAAAGGCTTTCATAAAAATCATGTAAACGTCACTATATTCAATAAATATTAAACTTTGAATCCATATCCTTAAAACTAAAAGATGTTTAGTATAAAAAATCGTAAAGGTAGAACGCATCAAGTTTAAATCTTGAATCCGCCTCCAGATCCATCTATTTAGGCGCTAACATCGTAAAAAAGGAAGGTTTATCGTTATATATCAAACCAATTGAGCATTACAACAGCTAGAAAATTCACAATGGATCAAATTTGCTACAATGAAACCTCTCAATAACGGCATCATTTATCAGGATATTTTTTTGTTGTTATAGTGAAATGCTATTATAGAGAGCATATAATATAACATATAACATGAGAATCGGTACCAAAGAAAACTAGACCGTTACAGTGAAATATTATTATAGAAAATAGTTGTTAATTATAGAAAGGTTTGGTTGTAGCATATTTTCTAGTTCCTAATTCTCAAAAGAATTTAATTATTTGCTACCTATACCATCATTGTGCTACCTGTAAGACTTATCATTAATTAAGAACTCTAATGTTATGATGCAAGACGTTCTATAAGGTTCTCTTGATTTTAATAAATTACATGGCTTTCCAGAAACTCTCTAGTCCACCTGTAAACAAAAATGGAAACAATAGACGCGTCTTAATAACTACCAAACAAAATTTAAGTAAGACATAATTGCCATATTTATCTCTTCTAGTGGTAGGATTACAATCATGCAAATTCAATCATCAAGGATACAAATAACTCATTTGTACATTTTTATTTTATTTTTAAAAAGGCTACTACTTAATCTCCACTTGGTTTCCACTGGCCATAGTGGGAAGATATATGTGGCAAAGAAATGACCCTCTTCTGACCCTCTTTAGCTATACTATAAATATATGGCATTTCATCTTTGGAGCTTTCTCAACCCACATTAAGTCCTTAATTTCTTTTTAATCCACTTGTTCTCTTCCTTACTCCTTTTAATTCCCAAAGATGGAAAACTCTCTTAAACATTGTACTCTGCAACTGTGCCTAATCTTGATCTTGCCTGCTCTGTGCTATAGCCAAACTTATGTATCAAAAGCAGCCTTTTATAACACAGAGGATGGCATGGGCAATCCAAGTATGTTCATGCTGCGTCAATTGGTTTTCTTAATTCTTTATAAATTTGTTTTAATTTTACGTTTTTTTTATTAAACAAATGTTATTTTTACACATTTAAAAATAACATACAGGATATCATTATAGGGACATTTTCTTCTATTCAAATAGAAAAGGATCCAATTGACCCATTTCTACTTTCCATGGTACACAACATACTATATTCCATTTGAGCACTGAGAATAATTTGAGTTCTTGTCAACAGTCAAATTAAGACATTCTATGATATTTGGTCGTTAGAAAATATATTCCAAGGAAAATATCTTTCACGAAGAATCAAGAAAATAAGTCGATTTTCTTTACGACTATCTCAACTTTTAGCTTTATATCATTGCTCTAACCAACACTTATACACTATTGAATACCAAAAATTTTCCATCTGAACACTACCTGATTTCCTAACATTATTATCAATCTTAAATTAATTTTTTGTACGAAATCTTTTTTATGTTCACCATCCAAAAACTGGAAAACATTATCCAGAAAACAATTTTCATAAAATGACTTAAATTCCACAAACTCATATATACCATATCTGTTACATTTAATCGTATACATTTGATTCAGGTGGAGCTTGTGGGTATGAAGAATATGGAAGAACTGTGAACAATGGAGAAGTTTGTGCAGTCTCTAGGCGTCTATTCAAGAATGGTGCTAGCTGTGGTGGATGCTACCAGGTACCAATATTTTGCGTATAATTACTAAATTTTACCTACTGTAACAAGTCATAAAATTATTATGTTTACAAAATAAATGAACTCCACTGTAAATGAACTCCACTGTCATAAAAGTATCTTTTATCACATTAAACTAATTGAACTTTTCACACTATAATAACACGATCACAAAATTAGTTACGTCACATTAAATCAGGGAAATAATTAACCAAAACCCCCATTTTAAAAAAATATTACAATTCGTGCATAAAGGAAAAAATATTTATAAAAATATTTAGCACGTGCGTATGTTGTATACCTTCAAGAATATATAATTCATATATTATATATTTTAATGTAGTATGTACTGTTTTTAATGGGCGAATTTTTATAAATGGGTATAAGCGGGTGATTACCCATGTAAAAGTCTCATTTCAGGAAATTTGTGATGATCTCACATGTGCACAAAATGTTAATAGCTCTTCATTTTTTGTGGATGGATTTTTAAGGTAAGGTGCAGAAATAAGGGACTATGTTCCCAAGAGGGAGTAAAAGTATTGGCTACTGACCATGGAGAATCGCATGGAACAGACTTTATTCTAAGCTACAGAGCATTTGCAAGATTGGCCAAACAATCAAGCACGGCTCAGGTTCTTTTTGCAAAAGGCACAGTTGATGTAGAATACAGAAGAGTTTCTTGCAGATATGGATCCAACATCATGGTTAAGATCCATGAACATAGCAAGTATCCTGATTACCTTTTACTAGTTGTTATGAACCAGGGTGGTGCTAGTGACATCCTTGCACTCGAAGTCTACGAGGTTTGTGTGCATCCTTATTTAGCAATTTTCGGCAATTTTATTTTCTTTGTTATATAATAATAGCAAAATTAGCTCATGAAAGTATAACTCGGTTTGGGTGAATTCATGGTCCTCCAACTTATTCACTCAGCCTATTTTATTTTACTTAATTCAGTCAATTTAAAAGTTGGTAAGATTTGAGCTAACGTAGCCTAAACTGACTCATGAGAAACTTTATCATTTTTTTTTTTTTTTTTTTTTTGGGTGTATTTCATATGTTACGTGTAGCCATAACAAAGAAAAAAAGGTTTTATCAATTTTGCTTTGTTATTACACAAATTATAAGAAAACAAAGAAAGAAGGACAAAGGTGCAAATATACTCCTCAACTTTGCGATTGAGAGTCGATATACCCCCCGTTAAAAAAGTGGTGTATATATACCCTTGCCGTTACAAAATGGTGCAAAAATAAAACTTGGTAGAGTTAACCGGGTTGGAGTGTGACACATTACTTAACCCATCTTGACATAGCTCAACTGAGGTCAAGTAACATTTGGACAGGTTAATGACTCGTCTATATATGTAAAAATTGCTTGGGCTAGCCATTTTTCGAAAAATTCTTGAAAAGTATACACTTTTGATGCGGGGACACCATGATAGTGTCATGAATTTCGAACTTAAAACAAGTGAAAAATCTATGACAGTATCATGGATTAAAAAAACTGGCTACTTTTTAAAGACTTCTATACTCCATTCCATAATAAATGGTTTTTGAGGCTTTGTAATTTTTTTCAAAATAAGTGGTGCTTTAGGATTTCAAAAATATTTTGGGCAGATTCTTCCAAAATTGTCGTTATTTAGATAATCAAGATTCATTAACTACTTTTTCTTTTTCTAGGCATTTATGTATGTAAGAACAATTTGATTAGGGGTAAGTTAGTAAAAACACTCCTAATTTTCTATGAGTGAGCAATTTCTTAAGGGTTGTGCATGAGCTGAAAGAATCACTTATTATGGAACGGAGGGAGTATTTGTTTGTATTTTTCAATTACAAATCTGGAAAATGACTATTTTTTTAATTTTGTCCTATGTTTATTAATTCCGTCCATTTTGATCAATTCAAATTCAATCCAACCAATCCATTTAACACCCCTGGTGGATATATAAGTAGTATATTGAGTTATTTTTCTATTAAAAAAGTTAATTTTTTGACTTTAGTACAATAATATATTAGTTGAATAAACACTTGTGAAATTTTAATATTTGTTTTTGTAATAATGTAGGAGGAAACAAGTTCATGGATATCAATGAGAAGGGCATATGGTGCAGTTTGGGATTTGTCAAATCCACCAAATGGAGACCTTCAAGTGAGGTTCTTAGTTAGTGCTGCCGCTGAGACCAAATGGGTGCAGTCAGAGAGGGCTATAATTCCAGCTGAATGGACTGTTGGAGAAACCATTGAGACCGACATTCAAGTTTCTTAAGCAATTTAAATATTACTATGCAATATATTTTCCAACATATATATTATTGCCTTTCTAGGCAATTACTAGTATATTTCCTATATAGCTATTAGTAGGTCGGACGAATTCACGTCGTGTGTGATGAGTAGGTGCTAGGATGTTTGTGTTGATTATAATGATGACCTTAGTCATATACTATGTCGGGTGATGAGTAGGTGCTAGGATCTTTGTGTTGATTATAGTGATGACCTTAGTCATATACTATGTACTGCTCGAATGTTATATATAATATATGAATAAAGTTCACTCTTTTTGTTTAATTTTCTTGATAAAATATAATATCTTTTCTAATATAATATATGAATAAAGTTCACTCTTTTTGTTTAATTTTCTTGATAAAATATAATATCTTTTCTGAGTTGTAAAATGTCACGTTCTGGAATAATATTAATTGCTCAAAATTGAAGTCTTAAGGGTACCTGAAAAATGCCATACGCATACCTTTTGGGACTTGCGATTCAAGTTTTAAAAAGGGATATCTACATGGCATAACTAACTATTAGTACATACTTATATTTAGTAGCTATAGTTTAGATTAATTATATTCTATAGCTATAAGTAATATGTTAAATACAATTAATAACTACATAAATATTTAAAGCAGAATACTTTATTTTTACAATTTATAATATTTTTTTTCTTAATTGCTTTTTCTGCTCAGCCGCCTGAGCTCCGGCCACCGAAGCCGCCGCCACAACCACGCCGAAAATCGTCAGATCTGGCCGAAAACGCCACCATAAGAGCTTTTGAAACCACAAAAAATAACCAGATCTATGTAGCTATTAACCAGATTTATGTAGCTATTAACCAGATCTGCATTTGAAACCACAAAAAAATTGTATTCAATGTACCACCAACGGCGGCGGAGAGCTACCGGTGGTGGATTCTGGCGCATCTATAGTAGTTACACTTTCTTTTACGTGCATGCACTCCTGTTTAATAGTGAAATTCCTATTTTTCCCATTCAAAAACAAGCAACAGATGTGAAGCACAGATTTAACTTTACCTTGGCAAACTTAAAACAGCGGGTTCCAATTTCCACGTTGAGAATAAAAACTAAGGAATCTCTGTCAGCTCTGAGGAGGCCCACTTGTTTTGTTATTGTGGTTGCGAAATTTCGGGCATATCTGGATTTGGTCGGAACTAGTGGTTGGTGTTGTTGTATTCACGAATATGGCGATTGTATTTACTTTTTTGAGCTTTTTTTTTTTATATATTTTTAGATTGTATTCATTTTTTTCAGAGTGTATTTGTTAATTTTTTATGTATCTATGTTTTTATGTATTCAGTTTTACTCGCTGTATTCATGAATACAACGAGCCTGTTTATGAATACAGATAGTCATTTCATGAATACAGTGAAAAAAGAGAAAAAAATTCACTGTATTCATGAATACAACAGGAAAAAAAACGAATACAGCGAAAAAAAAAAGTAGCTACGCCATGTAAATATTGAAAATGTAGTTATGCCCAATTTTAAACCCCTAAATTGTAGTCATTTATGTAAAATTCCCTTTAAAAAAAGCCTCGCAAATAGTGAAAAAGAGTGCATATAGAGGAGAAGTTTCTTAACAAGGATAAAGGTGAGGTCACTAAAATTATTGCATTTAACGGATGAACCTTAAAATTTGGAAGGTAGTGCACAAGTCATTTTCTCACTTTGGAATAGAGATGGCTAAAGACCGTGTGAATGAGATGTGTAGTAAGGGAATACAAACCAGATAGCCATACTATCTTAGTATCTATGTTGTTCGGACTCTGCAAAATGTTGTCGGACCTGTGTTAATATTCTTCGAAAATGCGCTACTTTTGAAGGATTCAACACGCAACCAACAATATTTTTGAAGAGTTTGAACAACATAGCTCAACATTACATCATCGCATCATAAAGGCCAAAAAGGTTCACCTTAGGCATAACAATAACAAAGCCAAAACTCAGAGGTATGTTCAACACATTACATTTATCAGAGTCCTTGTTACTTGATTGACAGGAAGATACAGTCTCTTTCTTCATTTCCTGCTCTGAATTCCTCCTTTAGTCTTTTCTGTTTTTGATATTAAGACTTTAAGGTTATGTAGCATAGATTTGCTAAGGCAGAAGAACTGCATAAAACTAGCTCATTGTGGTAATTGTTAGGCGACTTTCTAATTCTAAAAGCTAGCTCATTGTGGTAATTATTTATATTTATAAAAAGACGGTAACTCATACCTCCGACCAATGTGGAACTTTAACGCCCCTGTAATCCCAGAGCTGAATATTGGAATGGTGATAACATAATATGGGAATCCAACATCGGTATTAGGTGTGGGTGACTCTTATACGTCATTGAAAGAGATTAATTCCGTGATCATTCTCCTTGATTGAGTTGGTAAATATACCAAAGTTACAACGTCATATTAGGCTACAAAATATACTAACCTAAAATAGAAGATTTACAAAATATTCTTTTACTACATATTTACACTATTTATCACACCCCCGCAGTCGAAACGGGAGGTTTACGAACGCTGAGACTGTCCCGAAAATCCTCAAATAAGATCTGTGGCAGTCCTTTAGTGAAAATATCGGCGAGCTGATATCGGGACGGAACATGAAGGACACGTACGTGGCCGCGCGCCACCTTCTCACGAACAAAATGGATATCCATCTCAATGTGCTTGGTGCGCTGATGTTGAACTGGATTTCCTGAAAGGTAAATGGCACTGACATTATCACAATATACCAAAGTAGCCTTAGGGACCGGACAATGCAGTTCCAAGAGGAGGTTACGTAACCAGCATGATTCAGAGACCACATTAGCAACCCCCCTATATTCTGCTTCCGCACTGGAGCGGGATAGAGTAGGTTGGCGCTTGGATGACCAAGATATCAAATTATCACCCAAAAACACGCAATAACCCGACGTTGAACGTCGTGTGTCGGGACATCCCCCCCCCCCCCCCCAATCAGCATCAGTATCTTACTTTCACTAGACCGGATATTGCTTATGCCGTACAGCAGATTTGTCTTCATATGCATGCTCCACGAGAGACGCATATGCTTGCTCTTAAACGGATCATTCAGTATGTGCCTTTTCCTCAAGGCACAGACTCGACCGAGCTTCGGAGAATGATGGAAGAGGCTTACTTTGCCGGATATAGGTGCCCACATTCTTGTACGCGTCGGTGAGGCCAGCCACCATTTGGAGAACGAGGCGGTTGTCGGTCACCGAAGCCCCCACGCTGCGAGTTGATCGGCCAAGGTCTTGAGCCGTTGACAATACGCCGAAGCGTTGGGAAAATCCCGCATCTTGACATGAGAGAAATCATGTTCCAATGCAACTGCACGGGAGTTTTTGTTGTCTTGAAAAAGATTACGGAGGCGATCCCAGGCCTCCTTTGCCGATAGATCTTCTTCGATGATCGTATGCAATAAGTCAGTGGAGATGGTTGCATACACCCATTGAAGTACCGTGGCATCCAAGGTGGACCACAACTCCTTTTCTTCGGCGGTGGAAGGAGCCTTCTCCTTCCGGCGAGAATGTGGGAAAGGACACGGTGAGACCGGGCATGAAGCTTGAATAATTCGGCCCAAGCCGAATAATGATCCGTTTCCATCTCAAGAATGATAGGAATGTGATTCTTGATGTTGGAGACAGCCAAAGCAGGGTGGAACTTGGTGTCTGCCATTGATGGAAGGCACAAAGGTGGACGGAAAAAAAAAAAAAAGGACGACGGAAAATTAGGGCAGCGGAAGAGGAGGAAAAGAAACCCTAGTATCTGATACCATGAAAGAGATTAATTCCGTGATCATTCTCCTTGATTGAGTTGGTAAATATACCAAAGTTACAACGTCATATTAGGCTACAAAATATACTAACCTAAAATAGAAGATTTACAAAATATTCTTTTACTACATATTTACACTATTTATCAGTCATAAAGAAAATAAAAGACTTTAGACGTAACTCAACTCTAAAAGCTAGCTCATGAAGTGAGGATCCGAAGCATATAGAGAGATAACAACTCATACCCCCAATGAATGTGGGACGATTAACAGTTTTTTCTCTTGTTATGGTGTTCATTACTCGAGACTTTTCTTTCTTAAAAAAGAGTAAAAAAGAGTAGACTTTTTACACAACGCGTAAATAGATATTCACTGCCCCAACAAGAGTGTGAAAACATCGCAAATGGGCCAAGTTTTGGATTTTAATTGATACTCCCTCCGGATAAAAAAAAAAAGTCCACTTAGCCTTTTTTTCTTAGATAAAAAAAAAGTCCACTTAGCAAATCCAGAAAGAATTAATCTTGTTTTTTCATATTTGTCCCTATTAAGTGTTATATGATCAAATCTCAATGCCTATTTAATTAGGGTTAATTTAGTCAAATTATCTATTTTTGTCTAGGAGTTAGTATTTTCTTAAGGGGTGTGTAAATGGCTAAGTGAACTTTTTTTTTATCCGGAGGGAGTATAGTTTAAGCAACATATAACTAATATTATTCGTATACCTGTCTGTCACTAGAAAGAGATTCAGTAAGAACATCATTAAACAATCCAAAGGAAGTCAAAACAGAACGCAGATGTTCATTTATTTACAAGGTCACAAAATCTATGAGCTAGTCTTTATGTTCCACCTGGTTCCCATTGCCCATAATGGAAAGTACAAGGTGGCTAATAACCATGAATGCCTAACTTCACTATATCTCTATAAACACAGAACTTCCTCTCTTGAGCTTTGAAAATTAAAATAAAGTCTTCTCTTCTGATCAGTAACACCGCTTTTTCAGAAACTAGTGTCAGGGAACGTGCGTTGCACCTTTATCCCAAAACACTTAAATTAAATTTTGTACTGCAAATGTGAAATTTTTAAATGGTTCATATATTTTTGAACTTCTTTGAGCTATAAAATATAAATCAAAACATACATAAAAGCAACAACTCGTAATTTGATGTTTGAAAATCTTGCACACTTAACTTTCAATATTTTAAATTATTAATTATTGTAATTTATATTACTTTTTATGTAGTTTCTAACTATGTAAACTATTTTTCAAAAAACTTAATAATTATATGTCATAATTCACGATCAAAATAAAGAAGTTTGATTCTCGAAAAGCGTTTAACTCTCGAAAAGCGAACTACATCATATAAATTGAGATAGAGGAATACTTTAATTTAAAGACAAATACATACTCGAACACATATAAATACTAATTTTGGACATGTGCAACACAAAATTAGTTGCAACATGATAAGAAGGAAATCATATACTAACAGGAGTAATAATGGACGACTAATCAAAAATCGTGCAAATAATCTTGAAGTTGACAGATGAACAGAGGAGGGTAAAAGGGGAAAAAATAAAAATTAGAGGGAAAAAATAGATCAGAACAATGAATTGTTCAAACACATGGTATAAACTATAAACATCACATTTTGGTATCATTACACTTGGCACTCATGAGCCGAATAGGATTTCCTCACTGTTACTATTGCATCTTGCTCCACTGCTTTCTGATATCAAACCAAAACAAAAAGGAAAACTTTAGAAGTTTAATAGGTTGACAACAATTAAGTAATCTTCCATTGTGTGTTAACTTTTAAGCCAATGTTTTTTTTTTTCCGACTTCCTCCATCTCCTCAAAAAGACAAATCTCCTCGAACACGACAGATTAATCTATGATACAAGTTTATATTGTCTTTGGGTAAATAGGGAGCATCCTAGAAGTCTACCCAACATCAAGAAAATCATGATAGGAGAAGAAAAAATGCTACTATAATTTAATAACCAAGATTATTTGAAAACCACTAAGGATATAAGTAATCTATTCATTTCAGTATCTTTTTACTCTTTGAGGAAGGATTACGTGAAAAGAAAAAGTAATATCCAGCACTCCAACGATCATGTACAATCAACATGACGATGATCGATTTGAAGATTTATCATTGCAAAATTCATACCTCGTCGGCTCCGATGAGTTATATTTTGAGCTACACTGCAAGAAAATTTGACTATTAGAAAGATAATATTTAGCAATTTATTAGCAAGAAGAGCATAAAAAACGACTAATATATTACTACTTGAATAAAGCTGATTTATACAGGAAACAGAAAAGATAGGTTCAAGAGAAATTTAAGAGGCGATTCACACTATAGAGAGAGCTCAAGCATAGAGGGGAGGAGATTGGAAGTCGATTAAATTATCTGATAATTGAAGAAGCTTTAGTCCAAGCATACTCCTTGAGTTACTTTAACAAATACCGAAATTTGATGGTCTTATACAAATCTTAGAGTCCTAATTGGCTCCTGTTCTTCTGAAA
Source organism: Lycium ferocissimum (assembly GCF_029784015.1). Classification (NCBI taxonomy): domain Eukaryota; kingdom Viridiplantae; phylum Streptophyta; class Magnoliopsida; order Solanales; family Solanaceae; genus Lycium; species Lycium ferocissimum. The sequence goes on from NC_081350.1 coordinate 32,214,853, forward strand.
AACCTTTCAATCACTAACTCTTCAAATTATCCATGTCTTTAAACGGACAGAACTTGGCTATAGCAATTAAATGGTGATACATGAATGAGGAGTTAGAAGAATTAATTTCTGATAAATGAAAAAACGTAAATCCCTAGAAAAGTTAACCATTAATGATCAAATTGAATGACAAAGAATCATCTAATTCTCAAGAAGAGTGGACGTAGAGATTATTATCATTAAAAGCAAATACATGAATTATGCCTTCTCATTTACCTGGCAATCGGTATGGTATACATTTATTATTTATTGAGTAAATTTATTTTTTAGTCCAAGGATATTTTAGTAGTAAGATTTAAGAAAAGGATAAAATAGTCATTCAATATTTGATGAATATTTTAGTAATTCAACTTTTGTTTTAGGAGCTTTCCACTTTTAGTATAGTGTGATGATGATTTGTCAACTTGAAAGCTGTTCCATTCTGGTAATTTCCGTCTTAATTCTCCTGCCAGTTCTTTGTTCCTGTGATGGACTTGGTCTTGACACGTCGATAACTGCTAAGGCAACCTTCTATGGAAATGTTGGGCACTTAGTCAAACCAAGTATAATTTCTCTCTCACTCCTTAGTGCATGTTAATTATTCTCACATAGTTATACTTTTTTTATGTTGGAAATAACAATAGAATAAAGCAGAACTAAAAAAAAGAATTTGAGGCATGAAATCAACTTCTATTAAAGAGATATTGTCCATATACAGATCGAGAAATACAGACAAATCTCTTTAAGATACAAAAAAGGCAGATTTTTCCGTAGCCATTTTGCAGGAAATTTCTGTATTTTGTAGAGCAATATTTAGCTTGTATACAAAAATATTGCTGTACAAACTACAACTAACTATTTTCACTTTCAGGTGGAGCTTGTGGCTATGGAGAATATGGAAGAACAGTCAACAGTGGAGCATTTTGTGGCGTCTCTAAGCTATACAACAATGGCACTTCTTGTGGTGCATACTATCAGGTAATCAAACTCTAACCCTATAACATCTTCTGGTCATTTGCTTTTTTGCCTTGAGCCAACTAGACTGCAATCTTGAATTTTTGTTTTTTAACTGAACACTTTTTTCAGATGAAATGCAAGCATCCAGACTACTGCAATGAAGAGGGGACAGTTGTGGTGGTAACAGACTCTGGCGAAGAGAAAGCAGATTTTATTCTCAGCTTTAGCGCCTACGCAAAATTAGCTAAGCCTATAATGGTTGCAAAGCTTATCGGGCAGGGTGAGGTTGAAATAGAGTATCAAAGAGTTCCTTGCAAGTATGCAACTGGTGCACATCTTGTGGTTAAGGTTCATGAGAGCAGCAACTTCCCTAATTACTTAGCCATAGTACTGTTAAACAAAGGTGGACTAAGCGATATCATGGCTATTGAAGTTTGGGAGGTACATTTTCTTAAATCTCAAATCCTTCAAGAGCTTAAATAGAGTACTATGATCAGCCGATCCGAACTTATTTAGGATAGTAGTTGTTGTTGTTGTTAAAATCTTTCAAAAATAAATTCTATTCACAATTATAAATTGATAACTCTTACTAATACTTAATCCAAGATTCTGTACCTACTCCATTATAATACACCAACTTTCGCCCTTTTTGCTCCTCTTCAATACAAGCAACAAATCGAAGGCGTGGGTTTAACTGAACCCAATGCTTTTGGCTCAAACTATGTAAGCATACGCAAAAAGAAAATTCAAAATGTACATATTTAATAAGATAACAAAATTCAAAATGTACATATATAAGAAGATAACTTTCATTCTTAACTCACTAACTCTAGATATTGTATTCACCTCTGCAAAATCCACGTACTCATAGTTTCCTAGTTAAATGATTGGTTTAGAATCAAGAATAGGACTTGTGATCTTAAATTGGTGATCCCAAGAAAGAATTCCATGTATGGCTTTGCTGATGTAGAATTAACTTGTAAATTTGTACACACACCAGGAGTCCCACAAGCAATGGAAGTCAATGGTGAGGATGTTTGGTGCAGTATGGGCCATTTCAGATCCACCAAAGGGAGCACTGAAGTTCAGGTTTCAAGTGAGAGGCAGTGCAGGAGTGGTGTGGGTGCAGCCCCTCAAATTGATTCCTAGTGATTGGAAGGCTGAAGTTCTGATTGACACCTTCATTCAACTTACTTAAAACACTCCAACCACCAAACTTACTACTACTATTTTTACACAGTATTCTACTTGCACTACTGAAAATATAGATTAGTATAGCTTAAGTACTCTATGTATGGTACTGAAAATATCGAGTGGCATATTTCGTACCGATAGCTCGAATCAATAAATTTGATGTGTGTACTCTTGTTTGATATTGGATTATGTTACTTGTGATAAGACAAGAATCAATTATTTCAGATGCTTAAACCGGGCAAGAATATCAGAAACACTAGCTGCAGACTAGGAGTAAATTCTGTAGCAACAGAGAAAATATAAAATGTTCTATTTGCTATAAATTCAACAAACGCTTATTAACAATAGTTACTAGTGCCCTTCAACTTGCAACTTTGCCTATACTCATGCCAGAAGCAAAAAAAAAAAAAAAAAGACACGGAGATCACCTCAAAAAGATGCAATACTCAGCAACAAAAATTATATCCATTCACCAACTCGAGGAAACCAAAAATTCACTTGCTATAATTATTTGTCACCTCCAAAATTAAATGCAAGTTTGTAGAGAAGCGCAAATGTGATCTTGATTAACAGAGTATATTAGCCTGAGCGAGCTTCTGTACTGAATTCCATGAACTATTAGCATTTGACAGGGCCTGGTTTTGCGGAGGGGTTGAAAATTTTGAGAAATACCGTCACAAAAAAGATTCCACCTAATCTTTAGAAATACCGTAAAAAAGATATGTGCCTCTCTCGCTATGTGTCTGCAAGGTAGGGTATAAGGTTTGCAACACTCTACCCTCCCATCCCGTGACCCATTGTGGACACACTCGGGTATGTTGTTGTTATCTTCCCACATAGGCAGATCAAATCTAGGATTTAGAGTATATACAGTCCGAGCCAAAAGCAGTTCAGAGAGCAATTTAGTCAGCCACATAAATCTTGCATCCTCCCAACGGAGATGTAAATATAACCGTCATGCTATTATTGCAACTAAAAAGAGAAAGTAATGCAACCAGAGTCATGGAAAACTCTCTTAAACATTGTACTCTGCAACTGTGCCTAATCTTGATCTTGCCTGCTCCATGATATAGCCAAACTTATGTATCAAAAGCAGCCTATTATAACACAGATGATGGCATGGGCAATCCGAGTATGTTCATGCTGCGTCAATTGGTTTTCTTAATTCTTTATAAATTTGTTTTAGTTTTACGTTTTCTTTATTAAACAAATGTTATTTTTACACATTTAAAAATAACATACCACAAGAAATCATTATAGAGACATTTTCTTCTAATCAAATAGAAAAGGATCCAATTGACCCATTTCTGCTTTCCATGGTGGACGATGCATGCCCTCCCACAAAATACAAACTGTTAGGATTTAAAATCCCAAATCCGACTTTTGTAAGCAGATTCCCAGGAAAGATTGGAGGGTCACAGCCGGACCACTTAAATACCAATCTCCTTATTTAACCTACTTACGCCGTGATGCGTTAATAAATAACACACACGATTTATAGTGGTTCACCCTCAATGTGAGAGCTACGTCCACGTCATTCGCAGCATCTTATTAAAGAAAATATTACAAGTGTTTATAACACTCAACCTCACAACCCCAATCCCAATGACACTCAAGAATTTTACCACAGAAAATTCTCTCAAAGAGCTTCTCTTACTTAGGCCTTTCACTAAGAGTATTTCTCTTAGATTTTCTCTCTTTGGGATGTGTTGTCTTCTTCAATTTTGGTGTGTTTAGCAAATGAGAAAGCTTCCCTATTTATAGGTGTGAGATGAACCTATTGATGTCATTGGTGACTCAAGCAAGCACTTGACAATTTGCCAAATACAAGGAAGATGTTTTCTTCCTTAAAACAAGGAATATGTTTTCTTCCTCAAAACAAGGAAATGTTTTCTTCCCTAAAATAAGGATGGACCCAACAAATCTCCCACTTGAAGACTAATTTTAATTTGTCTTCACACTTTGATCGCAACGGCTCTTTCCTAGTTTCATGCCAGCGAAGCCGAACACGGCTTCGGTTTGTCAACATCACCACCGTTGTCGCATTAACATAAAAGTTTCCGATTTTCGGAAATACGTAGCCGAACTCGAGCTACCTTTCAGTATATCCGAATATCCATGACCTCCCGTTGTTGCTTTTCCGGATTGCTCATAAACAACTCCCATCGTACGTGCAATGTCCGGTATCTTGTCCATCCGCTTTCTTCTCATCCCCAATTTGTCGACGACCGATCCTTTCGACAACCGAAAGTCTCGCCCCGAACTGGCTTGGCATCATGCATGTTGAACTTTTTGATAACTTTCCTCACATATTCTTCTTGTGAGCGTTTGATCTTCTCGTTGAAATCCCTTTGACCCTTGCTTTATAATGCCTTCTTCCATCGGGGTTCTTCCTTTATCCGATAAACCCATTTGTTTTGCAATGCCTCTTTATCCTTTGGCAATTCGGCTAATTCCCATGTATGATTTGCCGATAGGGAGTCCATCTCATCTTTCATTGCCGGCTCCCACCTCGCCGATTCATCGACTTGCATTGCTTCTTCATAACATTGCGGCCGAGTAGAATGTAGTTGAGGATGGAGAGTACCGTGAATCGGCTTCCGATCCTCGGAAGATTCCGTGATTGGCGTCCGTTGATTTGTTTGCACCTTCTCGGATTATTTGTTCCTCCGCCTCGTACCGGCATGCTCAGTGTCGGAAAGTCCCTCAAATCGACTATTTCCGATTCCTTGTCCCGACATTCCGAATTTTTTTTTTGCAACTTGTCTTTGCACAAGTACTTCTTCATTGAAGACAACATTCGCGTTTCGGATGATCTTCCGATTTTGTTCATCCCAAAATCGATAACCAAGCTCGGTGTCACCATAGCCAATAAAGTAACACTTCTTTGATTTTGGATCAAGCTTGCTCTAGCCGTATCATCATTATGAACATATGATAAGCGATCGAACACTTTGAAATGAAAGATATCGAATTCTCGAAATCCAAGGAACCGACGGTCCTCGGTTAATTGTATTCATCCCCGCCCGTAATTGGTCCCGAGTGTATTCTCATACTCCGAGCACGTTCGTTCAAGTTCATTCTTTCGGCTACTCCATTTTGTTGCGGCGTTCGAGAATAGTCTTCATCATCTTGATTCCATTATCGGCACAATACCGTTTGAAATCACCATCAATGTATTCTCGCCGTTGTCGGACCTCAAACACTTCAACTTCGAGGTTTGTTTCATTCTCGACCATGGCTTTCCATCTTTTGAATACACCCAAACACATCGGATTTATTTTTCATAAAATAAACCCACACCTTCCGGTTGAATCATCAATAAGGTCACGTAGTAGTGTGATCCTCCAAGAGAGGAACATGTGGTAGGTCCCCAGTTCCGTGTGCACCAATTCCGGCCTTTTCGACCTTCAACTCCTCGCCCGTTGAGAAGCTTACTCGCTTTTGTTTTCCGAGAAAGCTCTCACACGTATGAAGGTATTTGACTCCTAATTAAGCCGTTTGTCACAGCCTTCATCCCCTTCGGCTGATAAAATCGTCTTCTTGTGTTGTCAACCACATAATATGCAATGACGCCTAGTCCCGTGTAGAGAGTGCCAATCTTCTTTTCCTCGCCAACTACCATAGCACCTTTTTTCCAAGACCCATTACCAAAATTGAGATCATATCCCTCATCATCAAGCCGACCTATCGTCGACTTTGGAACATGTCTAACTTTTGTAATCTTCCACGAGATCCATTTGACATCTTCAAATTAATGTCTCCCGTGCCAACAACGCCAACGGCTCTCCATCGGCTAAATAAACTTTGCCGAGATTCCCGCCCACGTAGTTTGTCATTATATCATGATGTGGGGTGGTATGAAAGGACGCTCCCGAGTCAAGCACCCAAGAGTCTATCGGGCCGTCAAATAGCAACAACGCATCGCCAATGTCTTCCGTAAGCGTTGATTCCGGCCCCTATGTCGTCCTCCTTCTTTAGCTTTTTTCTTGAAGTGACCGGTTTTCCACAGTTCCAACACTCATGTGTTCGTCCCGGTCCGGATCGACCCCCGCCATTCCTTGACTTCGATCCGCCCCTATTTCGGTTTAGTTTACGCTGTCTGCTTCCGTTTTCAACATTAAAAGCGTAACTCGTCGATGCCTCTCCAACACCTCGCAAGGATACGATCCCCTAACATCGTTGAAGATCGCTCTCATCCCGGCTATTTGGTAGGGATGCCAACAAAATTAGAGCTTGCACTTCATCATCAAAATCAATTTTTACCGATGACAATTGATTTACAATGGTATTGAATTCATTTACGTGTGCAAAGAATACGAGCATTTTCCATCATCTTTAGATGAAATAGTTTCTTCATGAGAAATACCTTATTATTTTCGAAGGTTTCTCATACATAACAATACCTTCATCATATTCTGCGGTGGTCTTTTCCTTTGCCACGTCGTGAGCAACGTTCTTTCGACATACCGAATGAAACTGTCCGTCGGCGAGATCCCAATCCGTTTGCTTCATTATCATATAAATAATCTTCAATTTGCATTCTCCGTAACGCAAAATCATCGAATTTACCGATGCCGTTCGTACCATCTTCGCCTCCCATATTTTCTAAATCACAACACAACCTCGTTGCTCGATACCGCTTGTTAGGATTTAAAATCCCAAATCCGACTTTTGTCCACCATGACCACTTAAATACCAATCTCCAGATGAACCTACTTACGCCGTGATGTAAGCGAAGAATAAATAAACATAGTGGTTCAATACGTCCACGTTGTCGCTGCATCTTATTAAAGAAGAAATATTACAAGTGTTTATAACACTCAACCTCACAACCCCAATCCCAATGACACTCAAGAATTTTACCACGTAAAATTCTCTCAAAGACCTTCTCTTACTTAGGCCTTTCACTAAGAGTATTCTCTTAGATTTTTCTCTCTTTGGGATGTGTTGTCTTCTTCAATTTTGGTGTGTTTAGCAAAATGAGAAAGCTTCCCTATTTATAGGTGTGAGATGAACCTATTGATGTCATTGGTGACTCAAGCAAAGACTTGACAATTTGCCAAATACAAGGAAGATGTTTTCTTCCTTAAAACAAGGGAAGTGTTTTCTTCCTCAAAACAAGGGAAGTGTTTTCTTCCCTAAAATAAGGGATGGACCCAACACAAACAACATACTATATTCCATTTGAGCACTGAGAATAATTTGCGTTCTTGTCAACAGTCAAATTAAGACATTTTTCGATATTTGGTCGTTGGAAAATATATTCCAAGGAAAACATCTTTCATGAAGAATCGACAAAATAAGTCGATTTTCTTTATGACTATCTCAACTTTTAGCTTTATATCATTGCTCCAACCAACACTTAGACACAATTGAATACCAAAAAAATTCCATCTGAACACTACCTGATTTCCTAACATTATTATCAATCTTAAATTAATTTTTTTTTTCACAAAATCTTTTTTACGTTCACCATCCAAAAACTGGAAAACATTATCCAGAAAAACAATTTTCATAAAATGACTTAAATTCCACAAACTCATACGTACCATATCTGTTACATTTAATCGTACACATTTGATTCAGATGGAGCTTGTGGGTATGAAGAATATGGCAGAACTGTGAACAATGGAGAAGTTTGTGCAGTCTCTAGCCGTCTATTCAAGAATGGTGCTAGCTGTGGTGGATGCTACCAGGTACCAATATTTTACCTATAATTACTAAATTTTACCTACTGTAATAAGTCATAAAATTATTATGTTTACAAAATAAATGAACTCCACGATCATAAAAGTATCTTTTATCACATTAAAATAATTGAAATTTACACACTATAATAACACAATCACAAAATTAGTTTACGTCACATTAAATCAGGGAAACAATTAACCAAAACCCCCATTTTAAAAAATATTACACTTCGTGCATATAGGAAAAAATATTTATAAAAATATTCAGCAGGTGTGTATGTTGTATACCTTCAAGAATATATAATTCACATATTATATATTTTAATGTAGTATGTACTGTTTTTAATGGGCGAATTTTATAAATGGGTATAAGCGGGTGATTACTCATGTAAAAGTCTCATTTCAGGAAATTTGTGATGATCTCACATGTGCACAAAATGTTAATAGCTCCTCATTTTGGGGATGGATTTTTAAGGTAAGGTGCAGAAAAAAGGGATTATGTTCCCAAGAGGGAGTAAAAGTAATGGCTACTGACCATGAAGAAGGGCATGGAACAGACTTTACTCTAAGCTATAGAGGATTTGCAAGATTAGCCAAACAATCAAGAATGGGTCAGGTTCTTTTTGCAAAAGGCACAGTTGATGTAGAATACAGAAGAGTTTCTTGCAGATATGGATCCAACATCATGGTTAAAATCCATGAACATAGCAAGTATCCTGATTACCTTTTACTAGTTGTTATGAACCAGGGTGGTGCTAGTGACATCCTTGCACTCGAGGTCTATGAGGTTTGTGTGCATCCTTATTTAGCAATTTTCGGTAATTTTATTTTCTTTGATATGTAAGAGTAGTAAAATTAGCTCATGAAAGTATAACTCATTCAAGTTTGGGCGGATTAATGGTCCTCTAATTTATTCACTAAGCCTACTTTTTCATATCCAATTCAATTCATCTAAATATTTTGACGATGTGAGCTAAATATGTAGCCTAAATTGACTCATGAGAAGCCTTATTAAAAAAAAAAAAACTTGTATTTCATATGTTACATACAACCATAACAAAGTAAGAAGGTTTTATTAATTTATATTGTTATTAAACAAAATTATAAGAAAACAAACAAACAAAATAAAACTTGGTACACTTATGGGGGTTGGATTATGACACATTGTTTAACCATCTTGACACAACTCATCTCTGGTTAAGTCAACTTTGGATGAGTTAATGACTTGTCCATTTATGTATAAAAATGCACGACTTCCGGACCAGTTTTTGGAAAATATTTGGTGTTAAAAATGCATCGAAAATTAGCTACTTAATTTGACGATTCATAGAAAAGTAGCTGCTTAATTTGATGCGAAAACACCATGATAATATCATGAATTTTAAACTTAAAACAAGTGAAAATTCTATATATGACAGTGTCATGGATTCAAAACCTGACTATTTCTTAAAGTCTTCTCTCTAAATTTGTTTGTGTTGTTCAATTACAAATCCGGAAAATGGCTATTTTTGAATTTTATCCTCAATTTATTAATGTTGTCTATTTTGATCCGTTCAAATTCAATCCAACCTATCCATTTAACACCTGATGATATATAAGTAGAATTAAGTTATTTTTCTGTTACAAAAGTTAATTTTAATGACTTTATTACATGAATAATATAAATTGAGTAACCATTCGTTTTTTTTTTTTTTTTTTTTTTTTTTTTTTTTTTTGTGGTTGATGTAGGAGGAAACGAGTTCATGGATATCAATGAGGAGAGCATACGGTGCAGTTTGGGATTTGTCAAATCCACCAAATGGAGACCTTCAAGTGAGGTTACTAATTAGTGCTGCTGCTGAGACCAAATGGGTGCAGTCTGAAAGGGCTGTAATTCCAGCTGAATGGACTGTCGGAGAAACCATTGAGACTGACATTCAAGTTTCTTAAGCAATTTAAATATTATTACTATTAATATTCCCAACATATATATTATGCCATTCTTGGCAATTACTAGTATATTTCCTATATAGCTATTAGTAGGTCAGACGAAATTATGTCGTGTGATGAGTAGGTGCTAGGATCTTTGTGTTGATTATAATGTCGTGTGATAAGTAGGTGCTAGGATCTTTGTGTTGATTATAATGATGACCTTAGTCATATACTATGTACTGCTAGAATGTTACATATAATATGAATAAAATTCACTCTTTTTGTTCAATTTTCTTGATAAAATATAATTTCTTTACTGAGTGGTAAAATGTCACGTTCTGGAATAATATTAATTGCTCAAAATTGAAGTCTTAAGGGTACCTGAAAAATGTCATATGCATATCTTTTGGTACTTCCGATTCAAGTTTTAAAAAAAGCCTAGCAAATAGTGCAAAAGAGTGCATATAAAGAAGAGAAGTTTCTTAACAAGGATGACTCAAAGGTGAGGTCACTAAAATTTTTGCATTTAACGGATGAACCTTAAAATTTGGAAGGTAGTGCACAAGTCATTTTCTCACTTTGAAATAGAGATGGCTAAAAGACCGTGTGAATGAGATGTGTAGTAAGGGAATACAAACCAGATAGCCATACTATCTCAGTATCTATATTGCTTGGACTCTCCAAAATGTTATCGGACCTGTGTTATATTCTTCGAAAATGCACTACTTTTGGAGGATTCAACACACAACAAGTAACAATTTTGAAGAGTTTAAACATCATAGCTCAGCATTACATCATCGCATCATAAAGGCCAAAAAGGTGCACCTTAGGCATAACAATAACTAAGCCAAAACTCAGAGGTATGTTCAACACATTACAGCAGTAGAGATCTATGACGTAGGTATATATATTTGCTTATTTTTTAAATTATTTTCTTTAGTACTTGGAGGATGTTTGACTATTAGCTTATTATAAGCTGGTCAATATAAGGTAAAAAGTATTATTTGGCTTATTTTCGAGTTTGGTAAATAACGAAATGCTTATAAGTTACCTGTTTATAAGCCAAACCAGCCAAAAATCATAAGTTGGTGTTAGCCTTGTAGGTTAAAAGTAAGTAACTGTTTTAATGATGGCATCATACTATGCAGGAACCAAAAAGGAAAACGAAAGTCGTGAAGGACTAGCTCAAACCCATACAAATCAAGATCACAAAAAGGAAAATATATTCCAAGAAATCAATCAAAGAAGAGGTATACATGAGTCAAGATCTAATCTAGCCAATCAAGAACACGTATATGGAAAGAAGTAAAAAGTAAAATACTATACAAGATAATTCCATACAAGATCAGATAGCCAATCAAGAAGACACATATGAAAGGAAGTAAAATCAGCAGGACAATTCCATACAAGATCTGATGGTTACCAAAGGAAGATTTATCTCGGTCACAAAGGAAAGAAGACCAACAAGAGTTCACGGCAAATCACATCATTATCACAAAGGAAAGAAGGCCAGCAGAGCAGATTCATATCTCGGATACGAAGGAAAAAAGACCAGCAATATTTCAAGGCAAATCACATAATTGCTACAAAGGAAAGAAGACCAGCAAAGAAGATCCGAAGATCAATCAAGAAATCACTCAAATCCCTGATTGAGGATAAATTCCCTTGGGTTACCTTAGAGCGAGCCAAATCAAAATCAATCCTAGGAAAGATTGATTCAATGCAACAATCTCCAGACGAGAAGCCAGCTATAAAGAGAAACATCACAAGCCAAAGATGATCACAACTTCACTTGAGCAAAAACATCTATTCATTCTTCATCTTGTAAAAAGCACTATAGCTTGTAAAAGTTTGTGAGTGTTAGAAAAAGAAAAGAGAGAATAGATAGCTATACAGGTAGAGGCTGTCACTAGAGGACAATTGGAAACTGTCCACAACAGGAACTACGGTTCAAAACGAACCACTGTTGTAATCAACTTACCACCAAGGCTCTAAGGAAACCCTTGTAACCCAAGGGAACTGGATTAGGCACAACATCGGTGATCCGAACCAGTATAAAATCTCTGTGTCTCATTACTTTCTGTTCTCTACTGTTTATTATTATCTGTCCGCTAACCAGTGTTTGAGTTTTTGCAGGGAAGTTGACTAACTATCTAGACAGCCGACTAATTTAATCTAAAAAGAATTACAATTCGCAACCACCTCCTCCCCCCCTTGTGTTTCAATTGGTATCAGAGCAGGTCTCACAGGAAGTCGCTTAACAACACGTGAGTAAAGATCAAAATGTCCAGCTATCACATTCCCGGTGCAATTCTGCAAGATGGTCACTCTCCATTGAAACCACCATACTTCAATGGATTGCATTACAACCACTGGAAGGAAAGGTTCAAAATCTTTGTCATCTCAACTGACTGCCAAGCATGGCTGGTAATAAAAAATGGACCTAAGCAAATACCGAATGTTGATCCAAAGAAAAAAGTTGACACTGAATCATTTGAATGCTCAAAAGAGTAGTAAAAGGTAATATCAATTAACGCTAGAGCTATTAGTTTGATTTATTGTGCAGTTAGCGGTGAAGAATTTGGAAAGATCTCAAACTGCGAAACAACTAAAGAAATGTGGGACAAATTGCAAGTCACTTATGAGGGCACATCAGAAGTCAGAAAATCCAGAGTTGATGCTCTCCAAAAGGAATATGAAATGTTCATGATGAAAGATGACGAAGACATCGAATCTATATTTACTCGCTTTAGTAAGATCTTAAGTGAACTAAAATCACTTGGATCTGTCTATACGAGTGTCCAATAGGTAAGGAAACTGGCAAGAAGTTTGCCTAAGGCATGGGAGACAAAAGCTATTGTCCTTGAGAGTTTAAAATTGGATGATATGACATATGATGAACTCAGAGGAAATCTTAGGGCCTTTGAGACAAATCATATCAAAAGATATGCTCAAGAAGAAAAGAAAAAGACGGTCGCATTCAAAGCTACCACTGATGAAAGTGAAGATGATGATGATGATGATGACAGCAATGAGGCCCTTGCAATGATCAACCGAGGAGTCAAAAGCATTCTGAGGAAAAGGAGACAAAAACAACGAAGTGGTTACAGAAACAATGATGAACAAAAGAATGATGACAGATGCTATCAATATGGAAAGCCAGGACACATTAAAGTTGAGTGTCCAAAACTAAAAATAGAAAAACTACAAAAAACAGCACACCTCCAGATCATATGGAGCCTGGAGTGATAAAGATGAATCAGAGTCTGAAGATGTAGCAAATATTTGCTTCATGGCCAAATCAGATACTAGTGAGGTAAGAACTCCTACTTGCTCCAAATGTATTGATCTTCAAGCATCTCTTGACTTGGTCATTGATGACCTTCAAAAGATGATTGATGAATAAAATAAATTATCCAAATAAAAAATAAACTGACAAATTCAACTAGAAGCAAGTCAAATTGAAGTAGAGTTGCTCGAAGAAGAACTAGGTGAAATCAAAATGCAATTAAATAGCATTAAGAAGTCACGTAGCCACAGTTTTTTCAGATCGAATAGAATTCCTTTTGAACTAATTCTAGATTTGGAAGAAACCAGTCGACTAATGATTTTTCATCAACTGAATTCTATTCTACTTCAAACACTTTTCCAAAAACCTTCACATGCTATACTTGTAGCAGAATAGGTCATAAGTCTTTTAATTTCAAGAACAAAAATACTTTGTCAGGAAGATGGATTTGGAAGCCCAAAAACACGAGTGTTGAGCAAGACACCACTAACCCTCCAGGACCCAAGACAACTTGGGTACCTAAGAGAAACTAAATTATTTGTCTTGCAGGAACAACCCAAGAAGACTTTTTAAAAGGATATGTGGGTAATTGACAGTGGGTGTTCTAGACATATGACGGGCAAAAGAGAAAATTTCAAATCAGTGAAAAAGATAGATGGTGGTCAGATTAGATTTGGTGACAATGCAAAAGGAGATGTTGTGGGAGTAGGATGCATCACTCTCAGTCCTTCATGTGATCTAGTGGAAGTGTATCTGGTGAATGGACTGAAATACAATCTATTGAGCATCAGTCAACTATGTGATGCAGGATTCAAAGTCTTATTTGATGCTATCAAATGCACACTGAGTCATGCAGCAAGGAACCTTATCATTATTGGCGACAGAGTAGATAATATTTATGTCTTAAATAATGTTGATTTACCTACTCTCACTTGTCTTGCATCCATAGCTAGTGATCCTTGGCTGTGGCATAGAAAACTAGGACATGCTAGCATGCATATGATTGAGAAACTTTCTAAACATGATTTGGTCCTTGGACTTCCTTAACTAAACTTTTCTAAAAATCATATATGTGATGCATGTCAATTAGGAAAATAGACTCATTCTTCTTTTAAATCAAAATACGTTGTTAGCACCACTAAACCTTTTCAACTTTTGCATATGGATTTATTTGGCCCTACTAGGACTGCTAGTATAGGTGGAAAGAAATATGGTTTTGTCATTGTGGATGATTATTCAAGATTTACATGGGTTATGTTTTTAACTCACAAAGATGAAGCTTTCACCCAATTTGAGATCTTTTGCAGAAGAGTATAATGAGAAAAGGGATACTTTATCTCAACCATTCACAGTGATCATGGAAAGGAATTCAAAAATAAATCATTTGAAGAATTTTGTGCTCAACAAGGCTACACACAAACTTTTTCTTCACCAAGATCTCCAATCAGGAATGGAGTTTTAAGAGAAAGAATAGATCAGTCAGATAGTGCTTGCCACATTTTAAATTGTTGTCTAATAAGGCTAATTGTGAAGAAGACGCCTTACGAGCTCTGTAAAGGTAAGCGGCCAAATATAAGCTACTTTCATCTTTTTGGATGCAAGTGCTTCATTCACAATAACGGTAAGGACAATCTTGGTAAATTTGATCCTCGCAGCGATGAAGGTATCTTTATGGGCTATGCTCCTATTAGTAGATCATTTAGAGTCTTCAATAAAAGAACCATGACTATTGAAGAATCTATTCATGTTGTATTTATTGATACTAACCCAAGTTTCCAAGACACAAGTGTTGTAAATGATGATACAGGAGAAGAGACTTCAGCACCAAAGTCAACTAATGATACTATTGAGTCGACTACTGAAGTACCACCACCTGAGCCATCTCAAACTCAGGAAACTGAAGGAAATCATGTTCAAGAAACAGTTTACAAAACTACTTCTGAGCCTCAACAAGTAAACGTCCCACGAGAATGGAGAAGTGAAGCTAGTTTTCCAAATGATTTTATCCTTGGAGACCCAAAAGCCAAAATTACACCCTTCCCAATACTCCGTTCCGTCACCTCAATCAAATCCTTTTGTCTCCCAGCACACCTTTTCCCCTTCCATCTTCGCCTTTATAACTTATACTCCTCCGTCATTATTCTCCTCAAACCCTCCACCTTTTATCTCTCTCTTCCAACCCTTCTTTTTCCCTCAAAATGGTTCGTGTCAAAGGAGAAAGTTTTGGTTGTAGACGCTCAAGTCGTTGTCTGCAAAGAGTAACATGGCCTGAGGAACATGCGAATCTCTCCGACTGCTCCGATGATGAGACCATTGTAACCTTTGCTGATAAGAAAAGAAGTGCTCCTCCTCCGTCTAAAGAAAATGCTTCAAAGAAAACCAAGAATGAGGAGGATGATAATTTTGGACCCGAGGACATACAACTATTCTGGGGATCTGCTGAAAAAGCAAAGTTTAATCTCTTCAAAAGTGGCATATTGCTACTGGTAGACTCATCAATCTTGATCAACTCAAATATTGTCATTGCAATGTAAGTGCTATCTTCAAAACCCAAAAATTGCCCCTTGTTTTTGCTCTCTCTAAACCAGAAGTTTTACTGGAACCCGTAAGAATGTTCTATGCAAATCTTAGGGTCTCTAAGGGTAGTGGAGAATTGGAAACCCTAGTTATGGGAACTAGGATTATTGTCAATGAATTTTTGTTTAAAAAGGTCTTTGGAGTGAAATTTTTCTGTTACAATAGAGTTTATGAGAAATGTCTGGCCAGAAAATATTAAAGTTACTCTTGAAGAGGCTAGGGCTTTTATTTCTGAACCTGATTCTGACATCTCTGACTTTGGACCCTCTAATTTATGCTTTATTAACCGTGTTCTTACTCATATAGCTGCCACTACCCTGCTTCCTCGAGTTGGCTACCTTAGCACCATCACTGCAAGGGATGTGTATGTTGTATATTGTCTACTCAAGAAATACAAAGTCAATTGACCACTTGGTTCAAGGATTATATGCTTGAGAGTGCCTTAGACACCTCTCCCTCAGCCAGCCTTCCTTATGGTATGATCATATCTCGCATTTTAAAGGACTTGTTTGTTGATCTCATAGACTTTCATCATTTTGTGGTCACTGCTTCATATGATCATCAGGCCTTTACAAGTATGTGGTATGTTATCTTGAATGGTGAGTGGGTAAAGAAGGAAGCTGCCAAGGTAAAGGTTGAGACTCCTGCTGAGCCAGCAACCCCTCAAACAGATATTTCAGAAGTGCTTCGTGAGATTGCAGAGGTGAAGCAAAGTGTTGTTGCTTTGGATACTGGCCTCCACCAGATGTCTGAGGTTCTTGAGAAGGTCTTGAGCTCTTCCAAAGAGGTTAGCGCTGATGTGAGAAAGCTACGGGTAAGCATGCAGGGTCTGCAAACGGAAGTTGTCAACAACCTGACTGCTCGAGTCGACTCCCTGAGCAAGGAAACCACTACTTCCACTATTGATCTAGCTATTGCTGCTCAGAACTCCTATTCCACCCTATCCCATAACGTTGAAACTTCCTACAACACCTTCTCCTCGAACATCATCAATACCCAGAAGTACTATTGGAAAAGGGGCTCTTAATCCTTTGATGTTTCCTTTAGCTGTTTAAGACTGTTTTTTTGACTATATGTTTTGGATGACTATCTGCTTGGGGCTGTTTGTGTCCCCTAAAACTATGTGGTTAACTTAGGTAGCTTAGTTATTATCTGCATACTTGTGGGTGCTTATTGTTCATTATGTTTGTATGCCTTTTGTGCTTGCTCTTGCACTTATTTTTTTTCCTTTCTGATGATGTCAAAGGGGATGAAAGAGACTAAGGGGGAGCACAATGGAACGATGGACTAAACTCGGGGGGAGCATCAAGTCAAAATACAGGGAAGTAAAATGTCACACTCCTTTTTTGTTGTCATCATCAAAAAGGGAGAGATTGTTAGCCTTGTAGGTTAAAAGTAAGTAACTGTTTTAATGATGCCATCGTATTATGCAGAAACTAAAAAGATCACAGAAAATGAAAAGTACTAGCTCAGCCATACAAATCAAGATCACAGAAAAGGAAAAAATATATTCCATGATATCAATCAGAGAAGAGGTATACGTGAGTCAAGACCTAATCTAGCCAATCAAGAAGTCGCATTTGGAAGGAAGTAAAATCAGCAGGACAATTCCATACAAGATCTGATAGCCAATCAAGAAGACGCATATGAAAGGAAGTAAAATCAG
Source organism: Lycium ferocissimum (assembly GCF_029784015.1). Lineage (NCBI taxonomy): Eukaryota > Viridiplantae > Streptophyta > Magnoliopsida > Solanales > Solanaceae > Lycium > Lycium ferocissimum. The sequence goes on from NC_081350.1 coordinate 32,232,158, forward strand.
CAGGACAATTTCATACAAGATTTGATGGCTAACAAAGGAAGATTTATCTCAGTTACAAAGGAAAGAAGACCAGCAAGAGGTCACGGCAAATCACATCATTATCACTAAGGATAGAAGAACAGCAAAGCAGATTCATATGTCGGATATGAAGGAAAGAAGACCAACAATATTTCAAGGCAAATCACATAATTGCTACAAAGGAAAGAAGACCAACAAAGAAGATCCGAAGATCAATCAGGAAATCACTTGAATCCCAGATTGAGGATAAATTCTCTTGGGTTACCTTAGAGCGATCCAAATTAGAATCAATCCTAGAAAAGATTGATTCAGTGCCAAAATCTCCAGACGAGAAGCCAGCTAGAAAGAGAGACATCACAAGCCAAAGATGATCACAACTTCAATTAAGCAAAAACATTTATTTACTCTTCATCTTGTAAAAAGCACTATAGCTTGTAAAAGTCTTTGAGTATTCGAAAAAGAAAAGAGAGAATAGATAGTTATACAGCTCGAGGCTGTCACTAGAGGACAATTAAAAAACTGTCCAAAACAGGAACTACGGTTCAAAACGAACCACTGCTGTAATCAACTTACCACCTAGTCTCTAAGGAAACCCTTGTAACCCAAGGGGACTGGATTAGGCACCACACCGGTGATCCGAACCAGTATAAAATCTCTGCGTCTCATTACTTTTTGTTCTCTACTGTTTATTATTATCTGTCCGCTAACCAGTGTTTGAGTCTTTGCAGTGAAGTCGACTAACTTAATCTAAAAAGAATTACAATTCACTCCCCCCCCTTGTGTTTCAATTGGTTCTCCCAACTTATGATTTTGTAGCTTATAAACATATTTGGTCTAATTAATTTTTTTACAATTTAATTCCTAATATATTTTAAATCTCCAAAATACTCTATCCTAAGACATTTATAATTATCTCTCTATTTTAATTTTCGTCATTCATCCCTTTTTATGCTAAAATACTTTTAAATTTATTTATCTTTTGTTAGCCACCGACAAATTGAACTGATTGGGTAAAATATATGACATTGTGAGTGATTATAAGATAAATCCTTAGCAAGCACATTAACAATTCAATAAATTCTAGACATAGCATCATTTTTGTTAGCAAAACATACAAATGGATAAGTTGTCTTTGACCTCAAGTCAAGATCCAAATAAAAGAAGGTGAAAAGACCAAATAGGTGCAATCGACAAAACCGTGATCCCCGATTCCGGAAGCAAATGACAATACCTATGAAACTGACGTTTAGATTCCTTGAACAAATAAGTATTTGTTCTTTTCAAAATAAGAAATGAATTGTCAATTTATTTGTTATGGTTTGGAGTCATGAAGTTTAATTTGTGTAGGTCATCAGCCATTATATATACATGGTTTGACCAAATATTCGTGTGTTATATAAGGCTGATATTCGTGTATTAAATTCTTGTAAAGAAAATTATAAATAAAATTATTGTTGTATATTTATGTTATATATAGGGCTGGGCGTTCGGTATTCGGTTCGGTATTTTTAAAGTTCGGGTTCGATAATTCGGTATTCGGTAATTGAAAGTATATACCAAATACCGAACTTTCAAACTTCGGTTCGGTAATTCGGGAATCGGTAAATCAAATTTCGGTTCGGTACGGTATTCGGTAATACCATTTTTTTGCAAAAGCGCATTGGCAAATAAGAACGCTTAAATAAAAAGTGAAGATTGGACATCGAATTGATTTAAGGCTTCAACAGTCCATAAACCAACAATAGCTTCAACATTATTTCTAGCTTTCTTTACACAAGATTGGACATCAAATTGATTTAAGGCTGAAATTATGAAGCTGTTGATTTTACAGCAAAATTTGAAATTACAAGAGGTGTCTTCCGATCCTCATTGAGATACATTTAAGATGAAAAGTTCATTGACCTACGACGGAGAGAGTAAAGCATAAGAGAACATTGAAAGATTTACAAAAATCATGGAGCGTGATTTAAGCAAAAGTGTATTCGATCATTCGAATTATCATGCCCAGAATCTACCCACTGTCCAGAAATTGGAAGCTCTAGTTGTGCACTCCATTTTACCATCTGTGACCATGAAAGAAACCAATTTAAGGGTATGCAAAAGAGGCAAACACTAAACACCTAGTCAAGCAGGAATGGTAACAGAGAAAAAAAAAAAGCTAATCAAACTGCAATGGTAACAGAGAAAAAAAAAACAGAAGCTCCAGCTAATGAATTCGAATGTAAGTATAAACAAGACTATAACTCTAGCTAATGAATTCGAATGTAAGTATAAACAAGACTACATTTATCTATAAACAAGTCCGGTATACATAATTTGTGGTCGTCGTATCAACTATCAAGTGCTACTACATGTTTCAATATGAAAATTTGAGAAGAAAATCAACATTTATTCGGTTGATGCGTCCTACTATACTCAGTAATATTTACAAATCGAGATTGGCCAAGCTTGAGGAAACAAAAAAAACAAAAAGAATGAATAAATGGATGTATAATTAGAACTATACCTAGTTGTAAAAGACCTTTTCCTTTGCAATGGTAACGGACTAACGAGAAGAAAAAAAATCCGTGAGAGTCAGGGGAATGTCCAAGCAAAAATGGATTGAGGAAAGGAAGAAGAAAATTGGGAAGTTAGTAGATGCCAATGGATTAGATGAACAATCCATTGGCAAACAATTCAGCAAACAATTTCAGTAAACAACTACATGAATAATAATTTCAGCAAACAATTTGAAACTAATATTCAACGATTAGCTTTTGGAAAACGAACAGCATTGAGTTCAAAATCTCAATCTTACGAGGCATCTTGCGATTACAAATCAAGAACGAGGGAATCTTTTGAGCTATCAACCATATCTAAAAGAATTTAAGATGTGTCAACAATTAAAGGAAAAAACATACCAAGTTCAAGTTTTAAGATCATTAAAATCTTCTTCAACATTTATGGGATAAGGATTTCGACGCCAATCTTGAAGACAAATAACCTTGGACCAATTTTGGATTCAAAGAACTCCTAAATGAATAAAATACGGCCCGTGCTCACACTAGAAATAGGAATTGCCAACACATCACGAGCCATCTCGGAAAGAATTTTATATCTAGGAGAATGAGCTTTCCACCATGATGAGATATCAAAATTATTCTCATCATCATTCGGTTCTCTAGTTCTTTAAGATAACTTACCACAACTCCGACTTACCACCCAAACTTGTACCATCTTGTTTGTTCTCTTCGTTCGTGGATCCTATTTCTCAGTTTTGCTGATTTTGTGCTAGTGTTAGAGCTAGATGAATCCGATGTCCGACTCGATGAATCGTAGAGAGAAGATGTGCGTCGAGATGCGTTAGAGAATTTTGCTACATACTCTTCAAACATAGATTTCATGTAAGTCACCACTTCGTCTTTTATTTACTCCTTTTCATCTCCAAACATAAAGTGCGGCGCCAACATACTCAAGTTTGTTAATCTAAGATAAAAAGCACCTTATTCATTTTTTTGACAAACTTTTCTATCATTTTTTCTCCCATTTTTGCCAAAGAAGGATCATCATCATCCATACACTCTCTTAAATGATTGTCTCAACTATATCTTCAAAGTGACCATTAGAAGTGACATAAAGTGAAGAAACCTTCTATAAATCATAAATTTGGTTTCTAATTAATACTTCCATCTTTTTACAAATAAGTTGACAATCCACCATATTCAAACCTATATATTTTAAATGTTGTGCGGCATCCCAAAAGGTACTCTATCTAAACTAATGACATGTTTTTTATAATTCCGCAAATTTTCTAATCTTACGGTGTATTGTCTAACATATTTCACCATTTGCCTAACACGTTTGATAGATGGACCAACTTCTTTCATGCCATCTTTTTAAGATTCAAAAAATACGTCTTGAAGATGGTTACCACATTTATTAGATTATTCTCTTTGTTAACTCTTTCACCATGACATCCGACGGTTATAGTGATTATTTTCTCCAATTTCCAATCAAGCAAACACTTACTAATACAACGGGCCAATACTTATGACTAGTAACAACGCAGAAAGAGTGATACGAAACCAATCAACTATCAATAAAGTGTCTTGTCAAACACATATAATTTATTCCTTAGCGTGGTTGACAAAATGTTTCTTTCATACTTTATAAACTTTTGTCTCTCTTTCAAAAATTTCACAACAATTCAATAAAGGTTGGGTTTTTTTCATAGACACCTTCCTTTTAACATCAGGATTAACATCTTGTTGATTTCAATAAGTCCAAGTTTGCAAGTTTAAAATTGTTTGTACTTAGAATGGAAGTGTTAACCTTATTTGGATTTTAGGACAAGTTCTCAAATGTTTATTCGTTGTTCATTTTTATTTAGAACTTTACACAATACTTGCACTTTGCTTTATTAATTCCATCTTCTATGAGCTTATCATAATGCGAGCCGACGATCTTAACCCAATGGATGTTGTTCAAGTGTTGGAGGTGCGCTTCCCGGACATTGTTTGTTCGACTTGCTTCAAGATCTTAACAAGAGATTACAAATGTTATAAGACATGAATTAAGTATCATTTCTACTTAACATAACATGGTCACTTTATTTTACTTGGACGAACCCCAGTTAAATCAATTCAATTATTATGAATCATCTAATACACCGCAATCGAGCTTACTTCCATGTTAAACATCTAAATGAGTAAATTTGACATGACCAATTAGGAAAATAAATTAATCAAAAAGAAGGATATTTTCCCCCAAATCTCGGCTTATGACGAATAACTTATTTTCTTTAATTTAATTTTCTATCACGCCCCCGAAAAAGAAAAAAGACAAAAAAAGGAGAAAATCTTGACCCGTTTAATTTCCCGAAACGAAGACAATTTTAACAAATATCTTTCTTTCTTTCTTGAACAAATGGATAGTCCATTCATATCTTTCTCTTCAAAATAAAACAAAACCAAAAAATACAATACGAATGGCGATGTCAATTTTATATTTCTTCTTCTAAAAGTTTTCAAGTCAATTGTTAAAATCAATAGTCTAGTGGAATAGAATGTGTTATTAATTTGTGTAGATTCTTGAATAATTAATTTCCAAAGATTATTTGTAAATCATGTTTATATATACATGGTTTGACCAAATATTCACCATTTGTGTTATATAATGTGGCCGATGGGTGATTCGTGGTATTAAGAGCGGTGGGTTCTTCGATTGTAACAGAAAATTATCAATAATATTATTGTTTGACCAAATATTCGAAATGTATATTTATGTTATATATGAAAAGAAATATTAAATTTTATATTTTGTCTTCATGACAGTTTGTCTTCATGACATTTCCTTAAATTGCAATACTTCGAACATATGATTCGTGAAATCCTATGAACCATTTTGAGCACAAGTTACATCATTTGGTCGTGGACCCATTAACAGGCGGATATACCTGAGATTCTATGATATGATTTTTTGGAGAGAGATGCAAACAACAAGCTTAGAAAATAAGAATAAAAATCGGTTCATATAAATTTTATTAATGATAAGCCTTTATATAGGCATATAAATAAAGTAGTAGACTCCTCCTATAACTAAAGTACTAAACTCTTACTAGCTAAGATTAAAAAACTAAGTAGGCGTTTGGCTATGAAAACCAAATATTTTTCACTTTATTTGGTATTTTGGAGTTGAAGTTGAAGTTGAAGTTGAAGTTGGAGTTGAAGATGGAGTTGTGTTTGGTTATAGTTTTTGCAAAGAATACTTGGTTGTTGGAATGTATTGAAAGTGAAAAAAGTGAAAACAAATCTTTTGGTGTTTTTCAAATTTCAAATACAACTCGTTGTATTTGGAATTTCCATGGCCAAACGTTAATTTCCAAATAAAGTGAAAACGTTTTCCGGAAAAAAGTGAACAAAATTTCATGGCCAAGTGGGCCCTAAATATTCTACTAAATCAACTATTAGACTCCTCCTATAACGAAATAACTAATTATTCTAGAAAACTATAGCAGTAACAGATGCAAAATCCAACACTCCTCCTTGCTTCTGTTGCTGCAATCTAGAAAAGTTGCTCCTCCTTAATTCGACTCTAGCAATTTGTGCTTGTGGATTTCTTTTTGAGTATTTTTTTAACTTGCACACATCGATAATATGAGTCTTTCTTTTTCTTCTTCTTCTTGAACTCAATTTTCTTGAATTTTTTCATCACCTGCTTCAAGTATTTCTCTGTGACAATTTTTCTATTCTGTCGATTAAAAATAATTGTGTAACTTTTATTTTCAAACGGAAGAGTCGATTGAAAATAATTGTGTAACTTTTATTTTCAAACGGAAGAGAATTATTCTTACACATTGTAAAATTGCTTAACTTCATCTTCACTGACCAAATATGATAGTTTTTACCGGTGAAGGTTTGTGAGACATTCAAAGAGAGACTATTGCTTGTCATGGTTGAAAAAATAAGGTTAAAAAGTAGTATGGATTGAAAATATCCATGAGCGTTAAAAATAAGCACGGGTTAAAATTGGTTGAAAATAGCCCTGAGCTAAATAAGCACGGGTTGAAATTAGTTGAAAATAGCCTTGAGCGTTAAAAATAAGCACGGGTTAAAATAGTTTGAAAATAGGTATGGGTTAAAAGTGGTTGAAAGTATTCTTTTTCACAGACCCATTAAGATCATTGAAGGCGTTGATACCACTTGTTGGGATTAAAATAATCAGGGAGTCATGCGGAAGCTAACAATTGCAAACTTGAACAACGATAAAGCAGACGACAAAGAAAAACATAATAAAAGAGGCATAATATTCTAATATTGTTTGATCAATTGATCTACATATGAAAAACTAATATAAAAGCATAAAAACTATTAAGAGAATAATCTCCCTCTAAACGAAACTCTTTTAATGACTAAATTGTGGATGCTTTTCTGTGTTGTGAATGAGAAGAACAAATCTTCCATTTATAGCTAAATCTTTTCCTACAAGAAAAGGAATAAATATGGTAGAATCATTTTCCACAAAGAAAATATTTTCTACCAATATATTTCTTTTGAAGTAAAACACAATTATGGTAAAATTCAAATAAGATGTGAAATTCAGGGCAACCCTAACAGGAACCAAACTTATATGTTTTCGACCCAGAAAATAAAATAATTATGTAAAAGTCACTATATTCAATAAATATTAAACTTTGAATCCATAACCTTAAAACTAAAAGATGTTTAGTATAAAAACTCGTAAAGGTAGAACCCATCAAGTTTAAATCTTGAATCCACCTCCAGATCCATCTATTTAGGCGCTGACATCGGAAAAAAGGAAGGTTTATCGTAAAATATCAAACCAATTGAGCTTTACAACAGCTAGAAAATTCACAATGGATAAAATGTAGTACAATCAAACCTCTAAATAACGGCATCGTTTATGAGGATATTTTTTTGTTATTATAGTGAAATGCTATTATAGAGATCATATAATATAACATGAAAATCGGTACCAAAGAAAATTTGACCGTTATAGTGAAATATTATTATAGAAGATAGTTGTTAATTATAGAAAGGTTTGGCTGTAGTATATTTTCTAGTTCCTAATTCTCCAAAGAATTTAATTACTACTAGTGGTACCTATACCATCATTGTGCTACCTGTAAGACTTATCATTAATTAAGAACTCTAATGCTATGATGCAAGACATTCTATAAGGTTCTCTTGATTTTAATAAATTGCATGGCTTTCTAGAAACTCTCTAATCCACCTGTAAACAAAAATGGAAACTGTATGCGGGAATAAATATTCGAGGGTATTTGGGAACGGTGAGTCCGGGGACATCGGGTCTCGAAATATAAAGAGAAAGCATGTTCGAGGGACTCAAAGCGTAGGCGAGAAGTTTTCGCAGTCGCTAGAGCCTCAACGGGTCTATATAGCTGCCTCCCACTCCCAACAAACTCCCATCACATCAGTCCTCATCGAGCAGAGCGCCACTGTGCATAGAGTCCAAGGTGCGTCACTCGACGTACGTCACTCAGTAAGGCAGAATAACGGCTCAAGGGTTTGATTATATAAACGAAAGCTTAGAGAGAAGGAAGATCACACTTTTGTATCCAAGTTCTCACTTCTTGTATTATTATTTCTGCTAAGAAATATACTCACTCTCCGAGATCCGATCATTGTTGTGATTTTCTTACTGTCCATTTTACATTATTAACTTAAATAAATATTATTGCTTCTATCCCTCATAAGAAAAATGATCAAACCCCGAGCTCATTCGAGAGAGTCTCCGGATTGAATACGACCTACTTATCTTTAAACCCGTAAAAACAAATCTCTAACTTCATTTTTTGGCGGCTGACGATTTTATCGAAAAATAGTTTGGCATCGTCTGTGGGGATAGACAATTGTGGAGTTGTCTCGATCTGTAGCTGATTTTCTTGAAAATCTCGGGACTAAGCACTTCATCAAAACATGGCTGGAGAAGATAATGTAGCATGGGGAATACAGGGACTCGGAGGACTGCCGTCACGCGTCGAACCCCAAAACCTGGTAAATCACTCAAGAGCTAAGACTCCCACAACATGGTAAAAAGCTGTAGACGTCACGAATGATCCTAAAGCCAGCAACAAGGCTAATGAAAGTGGGAAAGACCGGATGGACGCATTCACGGAAGGGCTGCAGCGCATGGAGAGGGAAATGAACGAGCGGATGAGTCAGATCCCCGGAGCACCATCGATGATCAAAGGCACAGGAGCCAGAAGATACGGCGTCTTACCGTACCCGGGGAGCACTGCGCTTGCCCCCATCCCGAAAAAGTTCAAAATGCTTGATATATCGAAATATGATGGCACTACGGACCCGAAAGAACATATCACAACCTTCGAGGCAGCAGTGACCGAGCATGACCTCAAACAATGAGAGGTCGAATCAGTCATGCTCAAAAAATTCGACCAAGACGTTCATAAATGGATCACTTTCCTGGTATATTTACTTGCCTAAAAATTCTATTGATTGCTTCGCTTCTCTTGCAGATGTCTTTGTTAAGGCACACGCAGGAGCCCGGAGGGTAGAAACCCATCAGCAGAATGTGTTTACAATCAAGCAACGAGGGGACGAACTACTGCGAAGCTTCGTGGACAGGTTCCAAAGAGAAAGGATGCAGCTGCCACCTATTGACGAAGACCTGGCAGCCGCTGCTTTCACCGATAGGTTGAACCCGGAAAGCTCAACTGCCTCCAGAAAACCAAAGGAGAGCTTGAGGGAGCACCCGGCACAAATATGGAGCAAAGTCAATCTCAGGTATATAGCCAAAATGAGAATCGAAGAAGATCGACGAATGAGGACGACATCTCACATTGATAGTCGCCCCCCGAAAATATCTAGTCAGGGGTACGGCGCCAACGTTACAAGCAGTAGGCGTTTCGGTCTGTACGACATGAGGAAACCCTCGTATACAAACATGAACTGAGGCAACATCAGGAACAATCAAGGCCTCATGGATCGGGGCCTTCGGCGAACCGAAAGGTCCGAGCCAAAAGGTCGTGGCCCTCCGAAGCTATCCGATCATAACTTCAGCATCAGCGCTGTAGAGATAGTGTCGGTAATGAAGACTATGAAGGAAGCCAAATTCCCCGATGCTATTCATTCCAACCCGAAGAAAAGAAGTACGGGGTTATTGTGTCATTATCATAACACCTACGGGCACACTACCGAAGATTGTAGTAACTTGAGAATAGAGGTAGCGCAACTGCTGCGCGCTGGGCATTTGAAGGAGTACATCAGTGACCGGGCAGAGCTCAACTTGAGCCGAAACGATGGTCAGAGGCCGAATCAGACGCCGCCGCCTATGCATACCATGTATATGATCTTCGACACAAAGACGATAAACAAAGTCACTTACACTTCCACCAAAAAGTCGAAGGTCTCGGTTACTACCACCGTATGAGAGTCAGGATTCGTAAAAGATCAAAACATATCATTCACCGAGGCTAATTACGGGAACCTCTCCCCATTCCATAACGAGGCCCTGGTAATATCTTTAATAATTCATAAATCTTTCATTAAGCATGTCTTAATTGGTCCAGGGAGCTCGGCTAATATCATTCAGCTAAGAGTTCTGAAAGAGATAGGGAATGAGGAGTCCGTCGTCCCCACGACCAAGGTACTGGCAGGATTCAATATGTCCAGCGAGGTGACCAAAGGGGAGATAGATTTGGCTATTTATACTAACGGCGTGAAGCCGGTCGCAACCTTCGATGTTGTGTCCGAGATATGACTTACAACGCGAACCTCGGAAGACCATGGATACACGTGATGCAGGTCGTTCCCTTGACTTATCACCACAAAGTCAAGTTCCCTACGCCTTGGGGGATCGGAGACTTAAGAGGGATGGCTTCCCAAGCCAGAGAAAGGATATGCTGGCAGCAGTGGTTTCCTGGCGATCAGCAGCGGATCAATAGCAATTACAGAAGCCGGACCCGGGCAAGGGATCCGAAGAAAATAGGGAGCGGTTGGACGACAGAGAATGCCTAGACTAAGCTCTCCAAAAAGGTTTTGTCGTAACTCCAGATAAGGATCCCGCAGACTCAACAATCGAAGGATTGGAGAGTGTGGAGCTTTTCGAAGAATGTCCCAAAAAGAAGGTATACCTGGGCTCAAACCTATCACTTGGGCTCAGGAGTGAATATTTGAATTATCTAACTCATAATTCCGACTGTTTTGCATGGTCTCATCTTGATATAACAGGGATCCCCCCGGATATAGCCGTCCACAAATTGAGTGCGGACCCTAATCACGTCCCAGTCAGGCAAAGGAAATGGCCCATATCGGCAATAAAGGATCAATTCATCAAGGAAGAAGTGACTCGCTTGCTCAACATAGTGTCCGTATGGGCAATTAAGAAACCCGAATGGCTGGCCAACGTGGTGGTTGTACCCAAGAAACTCAACAAGTTCAGAGTGTGTGTGGATTTCAAAGACTTGAACGAGGCGTGCCCTAAAGATTCTTTCTCGTTGCCGCACATAGACCAAACGATAGATGCCACGGCCGGACATGAGCTGCTCAGTTTTCTGGATGCCTACTAGGGGTACAATTAGATCAGCTTACACCCGGATGATCAGGAGAAAATCTTATTCATAACTAACCATAGTAATTTTTGATATAACGTTATGTCTTTTAGTCTTAAAAATGCAGGGGCTACCTACCAAAGGTTGGGTAACAAAATGTTCGAGAAGCAAATCGGTAGAACCATGGAAGTTTACATCGACGACATGCTGGTTAAGTCCCGATGAGCGGAGACCCACCTAGGGTCCTTGGCTGAAACCTTCGGCGTTCTGCGACGCCACGACATGAAATTGAATCCGAAGAAGTGCGCCTTCGGAGTTAGGTCGGGCAAGTTTCTGGGTTTTCTCGTTTCGTGTCAAGGGATCAAAATGAATCCAGACAAGGTAGAGGCTATTCGAACGATGTCGGATGCGTTGGACAATGTCAAAATGGTTCAAAGGTTAACCGGGAAGGTGGCAGCCTTGGGAAGATTTATATCCCGGGAAACTAACCGATGTCATGAATTCTTCAAGCTCACTAAAAAGGACCAACGCTCCCTGTGGACGCAAGAATGTGATCAAAGCCTAAGGGGCCTCAAAAGCTTACCTAGCTATCCCTCACATAATGGCTAAGCTGGAGGAAAGAGAAAAGTTATTTGTTTACATAACTGGCTCTAAGATCTCCATTAGCGTCGCCTTCGTGTGAATAGAAGCGAAAAGACAGCTTCCCATCTACTACTCTAGCAAAAATTTGACCGAGGCCGAGTCACGATATCCGAACATGGAGAAGTTTTTCTTGGCTCTGATCACGGCCACACGAAAGCTGAGACCTTATTTTCAGTGCCATCCGGCTACGGTCGTAACCGATGCCTAGTTACAAGAGCTGCTTCGATCCGAAAATCTCTCAAGATGGCTGTCAAAATGGTCGATCGAAGTAAACGAGTACGAGCTATCCTATCAGCCTCGGGCAGCCATCCGAGCCCCTTGTTTGCCGAAATGCACGGTCTCACCGATGCGATCAGGCCTTGAAAGCCCCCGAAAGTATGAGTTTCTTCTTTGTCAATTCACTTTTTTTTTTGTAACCCCTTGTGATTGTAGGACTGGGACTAATCCGGAAGAATCAGGAATGAAGATCTGAAAATACGTATTGCACTCTTTTTCTTGACTGACCTTTTTCCCAACGGGGTTTTGTCGGCACAATTTTTAATGAGGCAACAACTGAACAACGTATTGCTTAAAGATGGCGACAGAGCAGAATTTCTAGGACGGGCGAGGCAAAAGATGTTTCCTATGTTTTTTATTTTTTGCTAACTTTGTTTGTTTGTTTTGCTATTAAGTGCCCAAGGGCAAGAAACAATTATGTATTCAAAGCATTAGGCGGAAATCGAATAAAGCTATTCAAATTGCATCTAAAAAGCCTCTCATACTCTGACTTTGTTGATACGAACGTGTCCTCCCGGACCCGATAACATCCACCTCGAACACACAACACGGCCAGTTGGCCTCAGAGCCTGAAGGTATTATTACCTTATGCCGAAATAAGGCGAGGTCGAGACGTCCTCCTCGCCAGCAGTCGAACAAAGGGGGCCCCTCCTTAATTATGATATGGACGATTTAAATTCCCACTCATAATGAACGCGGCCGGAAGTAATATTCTCGGATTAGGGAAAACGATCGCCTAAGCATCTCGCACACGAATGTGATAACACATAAAAGGCATCGTATACCTTAAACACAAGCATTCACGGCCATTCCAGAGCATAGTCCCGATAAGGAATCGTCAGGGTGGAAAGATTTCCTTGGTTGAAGTGCTCTACTTCAAAGGACCGAGTAAATCATGAACACTCGGCCACAAAGAATATCAACATAACTAGAGTAAGCTGAAAGCAATCAATCCTAATTCAAGCGATTACAGAAAAAGCAATAAACAAGAGCATGAATTTTATAGCATAACAAAAAAGCCCCGAAAACCTCGGGCGGAATCCAATTACACAAAGTAGAAGACAAGATAGTTTTCTAAAAAAGCTCCGAAAGCAAATTCGCAAAGTACTCTACGCATGGAGGTCGAACTTAAGGAGCCTCACTTGGCTTGCTGGTAGGGGCAGGCATTTCTGAAGGCACAGGCACGGTAGGGGCCCCTCGAACAGCCGTCACAGCATCATCTTCCTGAAGTTTAGGGGGTCCGGAGGCACTGACAGCAGAAGACATCGCCCCTTTTCCCTTATCCGCTGGGACCTTAAATCGTCGCGACTCAGGAGGAGTGCGCCTCATGATTCACCAAGGATTCCCTTTCTCCCTAGCGAGACCAGACCTCACCACTGGGGCGCATCCAGGTCCTCGGACAAGGGAAGTACGGGAAGAGCTGCATAAGTCACCAGTTCCGCCTCCAACGCTACAACTAAAGTCAATTCTGAGTTAGAAGAACCATCACAGACCTCTTATCGAAATTGCCGACGAGTCTGGGAAGCGACATGCATTTTCTCCACCCTTCATCAAAAACGCTGGCAGGGCATGGATCAAGATTACGAACACGAGATTCCCTCTCGCGTGCATATAGAAAGAAAGGAGGTATCTCGCTTACAACATATTTAGGGATTCTTAAAGACGAAGATTATGTCAGTATTAACAATAATGGCGTTGTTCATAAAGGTACGCCACATAAATTCTACCATAACCATATTGGTCTTATTTGGAATGTTACCAAACGTACCGTTGGTATTTGAGTCAGCAAGCGCTTTACCGGTAAAAAATCACAGAAGGATAAAACATGTGAGAAACGACGGGTACCACGCTCGGGAGCATCACGAAGGCATCCAGTTACCTCCCAAGCGCGTGGTACCAGTCTCCACACATATACTATGCCTTGTGCGAAAAACTCGTGAACAGTTGGTGGACCAGCGAAATCCCAGCCAATCGAGAATGGCGAAAGAGGTATCATGGGAGCGGGATTTTTGCCTCTAACCAAAAGGAAAGAATTTTTTGTTACATAGAGGTCAGGGCTGATCAAGACAACTCCTCCCGAAACCCAGAAGTTTCGAGAGGGTATCAAAGGACATTGCTCGCCAAACAATGGCCAAAGGATTTCAGGCATTGACAGCAGTCGGCAAAGCGAAATTCGTTTTAAAAGGCAAAATGTCGGTAGGGATCTCACGGTTGAAGGGCCGGAGATAGAAGATAAAGGAGTCATCATTAACTTGCTATGAATAGAGATGCAACATGGTTAATAGTGATGCAAGGTTAGGATGAAAATAACATTTTGGGGATGGTTGGTTTATATAGGGAAAGCACCACACATCCTTAGGGAAACATCAATCGACGCCTTAAAAAAAGTGCTTCAAAAAAGGTGACTGTCCATATGTCGATGCGTGAAAGCCAATAGGACGCGATGGTCCTTTTGTTTCCCGAAAACCCTACAGTCCAGAGAAAGGATCATTTAATGCTAGACGATGGCGTAAAGGGCTAACAACAACAGTTTTCCTAGAGCGTGATTCTCAAGAATTGTCATACAACGAGATTGATGGTTGATAGCTTTTCTCTTCCACTTCCCGATCTTTCGCAGAAATGGAACGTCCAGAAAGTGGGGGACTATCTGTATGCTGGAATAAATATCCGAGGGTATTTGGGAACGGTGAGTCCGGGGACTTCGGGTCTCAAAATATAAAGAGAAAGCATGTTCGGGGGACTCAAAGCGTAGGCGAGAAGTTTCCACAGTCGCAAGAGTCTCAACAGGTCTATACAGCTGCCTCCCACTCCCAACAACTCCCATCACATCAGCCGTCATCAAGCAGAGCGCCACTGTGCATAGAGTCCAAGCTGCATCACTCAACAGACGTCACTTAGGGCAGTAACAGCTCAAGGGTTTGATTATATAAATGAAGCTTAGGAGAGAAGGAAGATCATCTCACTTTTGTATCCAAGTTCTCACTTCTCGTATTATTATTTTTGCTAAGAAATATACTCACTCTCTGAGATCTGATCATTGTTGTGATTTTCTTACTGTCCATTTTACATTATTAACTTAGATAAATATTATTGCTTGTATCCCCCATAAGAAAAACGATCAAACCCCGAGCTCATTCGAGAGAGTCTCCGGATTGAATACGACCTACTTATCTTTAAACCCGTAAAAACAAATCTCTAACTTCGTTTTTTGGTAGCTGACGATTTTAACGGAAAACAGAAACAATAGTCGCGTCTTAGTAACTGCAAAACAAATTTAAGTAAGACATAATTGCCATTTTCTCTTCTAGTGGTAGGATTACAATCATGCAAATTCAATCATCAAGGATACAAATAACTCATTTCTACATTATTATTTTTTTAAAAGGCTACTACTTAATCTCCACTTGGTTTCCACAGGCCATAGTGGGAAGATATATGTGGCAAAAAAATGACCCTCTTCTGACCCTCTTTAGCTATACCATAAATATATGGCATTTCATCTTTGGAGCTTTCTCATCCCACATTAAGTCCTTAATTTCTTTTTAATCCACTTGTTCTCTTCCTTACTCCTTTTAATTCCCAAAGATGGAAAACTCTCTTAAACATTGTACTCTGCAACTGTGCCTAATCTTGATCTTGCCTGCTCTATGCTATAGCCAAACTTATGTATCAAAAGCAGCCTATTATAACACAGCTGATGGCATGGGCAATCAAAGTATGTTCATGCTGCGTCAATTGGTTTTCTTAGTTCTTTATAAATTTGTTCTAATTTTACGTTTTTTTATTAAACAAATGTTATTTTTACACAATTAAAAATAACATACAAGAATTCATTATAGGGACATTTTCTTCTATTCAAATAGAAAAGGATCCAATGGACACATTTCTACTTTCCATGGTGGACCCTGCATGCCCTCCCACAAAATACACAACATATTATATTCCATTTGAGCACTGAGAATAATTTGCGTTCTTGTCAACAGTCAAATTAAGACATTTTTCCATATTTGGTCGTTAGAAAATATATTCCAAGAAAAACATCTTTCACAAAGAATCGAGAAAATAAGTCGATTTTCTTTACGACTATCTCAACTTTTAGCTTTATAACATTGCTCCAACCAACACTTAGACACTATTGAATACCAAAAAATTTCCATCTGAACACTACCTGATTTCCTAACATTATTATCAATCTTAAATTAAATTTTTTTACGAAATCTTGTTTACGTTCACCATCGAAAAACTGGAAAACATTATCCAAAAAAACAATTTTCATAAAATCACTTAAATTCCACAAACTCATAAATACTATATCTGTTACATTTAATCGTATATATTTGATTCAGGTGGAGCTTGTGGATATGAAGAATATGGAAGAACTGTGAACAATGGAGAAGTTTGTGCAGTCTCTAGGCGTCTATTCAAGAATGGTGCTAGCTGTGGTGGATGCTACCAGGTACCAATATTTTACCTATAATTACTAAATTTTACCTACTGTAACAGGTCATAAAATTATTATGTTTACAAAATAAATGAACTCCGCAGTCATAAAAGTATCTTTTATTACATTAAAATAATTGAACTTTACACACTATAATAACACAATCACAAAATTAGTTTACGTCACATTAAATCAGGGAAATAATTAACCAAAACCCTCATTTTAAAAAATATTACACTTCGTGCATATAGGAAAAAATATTTATAAAAAAATTCAGCAGATGTGTATGTTGTATACCTTCAAGAATATATAATTCATATATTATATATTTTAATGTAGTATGTACTGTTTTAATGAGCGAATTTTACAAATGGGTATAAGCGGGTGATTACTCATGTAAAAGTCTCGTTTCAGGAAATTTGTGATGATCTCACATGTGACAAAATGTTAATAGCTCCTCATTTTTTGTGGATGGATTTTTAAGGTAAGGTGCAGAAATCAGGGATTATGTTCCCAAGAGGGAGTAAAAGTGATGGCTACTGACCATGGAGAAGGGAATGGAACAGACTTTATTCTTAGCTACAGAGGATTTGCAAAATTGGCCAAACAATCAAGCATGGCTCAGGTTCTTTTTGCAAAAGGGACAGTTGATGTGGAGTATAGAAGAGTTTCTTGCAGATATGGATCCAACATCAGGGTTAAAATCCATGAACATAGCAAATATCCTGATTACCTTTCACTAGTTGTTACGAACCAGGGTGGTGCTAGTGACATCCTTGCACTGGAAGTCTATGAGGTTTGTGTGCATCCTTATTTAGCAATTTTCGGCAATTTTATTTTCTTTGATATATAAGAATAGTAAAATTAGCTCATTAAAAGTATGACTCACTCAAGTTTGGGTGAATTAATGGTCCTCCAACTTATTCACTCAGCCTATTTTTTTTTTTTTAACTTAATTCAGTCCATCTAAAAATTGCGTTGATTTGAGCTAACTGTGTAGCATAAATTGACAAAAACCTTATCAATTTTTTTTTTTTTTTTTTCATATGTTACGTGAGCCATAACAAAGAAAATAGGTTTTATTGATTTTGTTTTGTTATTACACATATTATAAGAAAACGAAGAAAGAAAGTAAAACTTGGTAGAGTCATAAACCGGGTCTCAGGTCAAGTAACCTTTGGACAGTTAATGACTCGTCTATAAAATTGTATGGGCTAGCCATTTTTCGAACAATTCATTGAAAAGTATTCACTTTTGATACGGGGACACCATGATAGTGCCACGAATTTCAAGCTTAAAACAAGTGAAAAATCTATGGCAGTATCATGGATTACAAAAACTGGCTACTTTTTTAAAGACTTCTATATTTTTTTTGTATTTTTCAATTACAAATATGGAAAATGGCTATTTTTCTTTTAATTTTGTCCTCTGTTTATTAACTCTGTCCATTTTGATCCATACAAATTCAATACAACCAATCCATTTAACACCCGTGATGGATATATAAGTAGTATATTAAGTTATTTTTCTATTACAAATGTTAATTTTATGACTTTAGTACAATAATATATTAGTTGAATATACACTTGTGAAATTTTAATATTTGTCTTTTTTCTTTTCTTTTTTTTAATAAATGTAGGAGGAAACAAGTTCATGGATATCAATGAGCAGGGCATACGGTGCAGTTTGGGATTTGTCAAATCCACCAAACGGAGACCTCCAAGTGAGGTTCTTAATTAGTGCTGCCGCTGAGACCAAATGGGTGCAATCAGAGAGGGCTGTAATTCCGGCTGAATGGACTGTTGGAGAAACCATTGAGACTGACATTCAAGTTTCTTAATTAAGGAATTTAAAATTATTATACAATATATTTTCCAGTATATATATTGCCATTCTAGGCAATTATTAGTAATTCCTATCTATTAGAAAGAATTATGTCATGTGTGATGAGTAGGAGCTAGGATCTTTGTAGGGATTATTATGATGACATTAGTCATAGTAGAAAGAATTATGTCATGTGTGATGAGTAGGAGCTAGGATCTTTGTAGTGTTATTATGATGACATTAGTCAAAAATATGTACTGCTTGATGTTATTATAATATGAACATGAATAAAATTAGCTCTTTTTCATTAATTTTCTTGATGAGTATGATTTTTTTCTGAGTGGTAAAATATTACGTTCTGGAATAATATCAAATGTTGAAAAGTGAAAGTCTTAAGGATGCCTGAAAAATGTCATTTCATGCTTTTTGGAACATTTGAGTCAAACCTTTTTTTAAGAAGAAAAAAACTCAGGATGTTAGGCTTTGAACACTGTTAGGATAAAGAAATTGGAAAGCTAGGACGAATAGCCTACCGTGAATATCTGTACAAACGATCTAGAACTGTATTCGGGGATTCCCTGGGTTGATAAGGCGAAATGAGGCCACCCTAGCCCATTGAGTGCTCTACCTCGAGTCATTGACATCATACGCTCTATTGAAGTAGATTTCTAATGTACACTTGTCCCTTTTTTCTCACTCTTTTGGTGGTTTGTCAATCTGAATCTATTTTCTTTATGCTACCGGTTGGGCCTTTGCTTCAAGTGAAATCGTATTAGCGCCTTCGCAACCTGCCTTTCCATTCTTCGAGTGCAGTTCCTTTTTGAGCCTTTACTTTTTGACGGATAAAGTCTGGGAGCTTAGATAAGCTGGCTAAAGATTTTTAGATTCCTTTTCATAGCGAAGGAGAACTATACAATCAGAAGGTTATATTAGAATATCGGTGGAAAGGTCGAGAAGGCATCTAAAAATAGCTTTTGAAGCCAGATTAGGAAAGTATTTCTCGAGTTCTGGGAAAACTACTCTGGAGGAAACTCAGTAGGTCGCGAAGAACCCAGCGTAAACCAACCGCCTCTGATCCCTGAGCTCCGCAAGAACTCAACATCGTTCGTATCCCATTCGTTCGTATCCCATTTCCATGGGCTACTTCACAGAGAGTTTACAAGCTGCTTTGATAGCAAATAGTGAAAAGGAATGTATATAATACGGAAGAAGAGAAGTTTCTTAATAAGGTCAGCTCAAGCCTAAGGTCACTAAAACAATTGTTTTTCTCTTCCCCTTTCCACAATGATGTTTTTTCTTATTAGTATTATTATTTCAAAGAATTACAAAACTGAATTAAAATTCAATTTTATTTTCAGGGCATATAAATATGATTTGCAACCATTACACTCTCAGTTTTTCTCATATCTCGCTATTGCACGTCACAGAACTTGCTTTTTCTTCCAAACATAACCCTAAGACATGTCTACCGTATATCTGAGGTAAAAATTATTTTTTATGTATATATCTATTCCTCTAAAACACATTCAGTTCTATTCCTCTACAAACCCTAGCCATTTCCAAAGCAATCCTCCCCCCCCCCCCCCCCCGCCCCAAACCCCGCCCCAGCGCATTTGCAAGTGTTGTGCAATCATCTCGGAATCAAATAGATGTACCGGTTGCATTTTCTTTGATTATTTTGAAGATGTTATTCAATTTGAACGTTTTGTCTCTTGTCTTGGTTTGGACAAACTTAAGACCAAATTGGAGAAAGTTAGGTCCAAAGATGGTGAATCTGCTGTTAAATTTTGGCTAAGAAATCAACATGCCACGTTTATTTGTGATGAACTCAATAAGAAACTTCAAGATGTTGAACACTTTTTGAATAATTCTTTTGTTGGAGTTGACAAAGAAACAACGCAGCAAAAGGTGAAGCTACTAAATGACTTTTTAAGATGAATTGGATCTCATCTTTGGAAGGTGATGGATAGAAAGAGTTGGTCAAGGAATTGGATCAATTCCCCATCACTAATAGTGCTGATAGAGGGGCTGATGTAGGTGAGGTTGATAGAGATAATCTTGTGGAGAGGCCCATGCCACCTTCTAATAAGGATTTGACCATTTCCACTAAGAAGTGGGTAGTATCAAAGTTTTATCAAACTTCCAATGCTGATGGGGATACTGATCAGGAAGGTGTGCCTGATGTAGTGCCTGATGTAGACCCTAATGTAGAGATTGATGTAGCTAAGTCATCTGATATAGCTAGATTGTATGATGGGGCTAGAGATGGCAATTTGAGCTCATATTTAGAAAATTAGCTCATTTTATCCATATGTTAGTGAGTTGGGTCACTCATATTTCAGGTGGATAAATATGGGCTTTAAGTCTCTCTTTAACCCATAAAAAATACGCAAATATGGTAAATATGGTATCCATATAAGAACACATTAGACCCAATAACAACTCATTTTGAAAATGAGAAATTTCTTTCTTACCTCCCACCCCAACCCTTACCCCACCACCCACCCAGCCATGCCCCCCACCCCCTAACATTTTTTTTTAATTTAATATACTTTATTTTTCTTTTATAAAAAGCTTACAAAAAAAGAAAAAAAAATTTCTTACCTCCCACTCCGATCCCTACCCCCATCCCCACCCCAAAAATTCAATTTCATATATTTTACCTTTATAAAATTTTATAAAAAATGAAAAAAAAAAAATTCTTACCCCCACCCCACAAATTTCAATTTCAAATATTTTACTTTTATAAAAAATGAAAAAAATTTCTTACCCCCACCCCACCCCTCTCCGCCCCCCCCCCCCAACCCCAAAAAAAAAATCAATTTCAAATATTTTACTTTTATAAAAGTTTTATAAAAAATGAAAAAAAAAAAAAATCTTACCCCCCGCCCCACCCCCTCCCGCCCCCAAAATTTCAATTTTCATATATATTACTTCTATAAAAAATTTATAAATAATGGAAAAGAATTTCGATCCCCCCCACCCCACCCCTACGTCCACCCCCCTCTCCCCCAAAAAAAAATCAATTTCATATAACCCCTGAAATTTATATGAAAGAATTAATTTAACTTGACAAAAGAAAAAAATTATAAGCATACACTTGAAATAATATTACACTTTTTATAAAAAATTACCTACAAAAAAATAAGGTTTGAAAACCCAACCCATTTTTGTTCAAACCATCCAACCAAACCCACCCATTTGCCACCCCTAGATGGGGCTAAGTCTGAGGATTCGCCCATGCCACCATATAATATTCCAGTTGATCACAAAGAACTTTTGGCAATGGGTGTTATGTTGCTTTTGCAGTTTGCACCAATTGAATGTGACGCTGACGGTGAGCTGAATGTTCAAAGTATTGGTCCAAATGAAAATGCTGAACATCTTCGCGAGGAAGGGCCAAATGTAAACCACGGTTTTGGTCCCCTGACCACTTGGTCTCGACGTGATAGACTAAGTAGAAGGATCCGAATGAGGCAGTTTATTAACTTCACTTTCAGTATTAATGTCGAGGTCGTTGATGAGGAGTTTGAGGATAATGAGGTTGGGGAAAGAGATGTTTATGTCGATGCTGAAGAGGATGTTGATGAGGAATGTAATACGGAATACGTTGGACCCTCTGTTGTTGCTACTACTGCTGCTGGACTTCGTCAAAGTAGCAGGTTGAGACAATAATCCCATGAAAATTCAATGTCCCCGGTTGTTGTTCTCTGTTGACACAGCAGTTACTGAGTTTTTGTTTTTTTTTATTGTGAATATTGTCTACCATCTTCTATGTCCATATTGAATTCTCTGTGTATGATTCCTGCTGATTTCACGAAATTTAAGATGCTCTTCAATAAAAAAGAGTGAGATCCATTTACATCTAGAAAATAAGGATTAGGAAGAGCCATGAAAATGAATCAGAAAATCTAGACGATAAGTCCGAAACTCAAACCACAAGCATCAACTTCTATTCGAATTCAATTGACGGCATTTGGAACATCCATATCGCCTGCTTTGTGTTGTAACAAGCTATATATTGGATCAAAAGAAGATGAAGTCCCTGATTAATTAATTTAAACCATTGAGCCCACTCGAATTTGTGGACTGGTTAGTTTGAGCATTTCTGGAGTGGTCGAATTTGATTCAAAATTAGTTCAGTTTTGGGCTTCTTTTGTGGGAAGTCCTTCCCCTCCATTTCACGGGCAATTCGCAGAATCGCCTACTTCCACACCACCCCCTTCATATTGAAAAAAAAACCAATTTCATATAACCCCTGAAATTTAAAAAAAAAAAATTCGCAAGGCAAGTATTAAAAAATTAATTTAACTTGACAAAAGAAAAAAATTATATGAAGTCCCTTTAATAATTGATTCAAAAGTTTAATTTAAACCATTAAAAGAGCCCACTCGATAATTTGTGGACTGGTTAGTTTGAGCATTTCTGGAGTGGTCGCATATAAATTTGATTCAAAATTAGTTCAGTTTTGGAATCTCATTATTCTTTTGTGGGCAAAAATTAAAAATCAAGAATGATGGCGCATAATTTAAAAACCACAAATCCACACCCCAAAAGAATGGCACTCCGCGCAAAAAAAAGCCATTTCACCCGGTCCCGCTTTTGATTTGTGAGCATGTGTCACTCTAATAATTGTATGGCTCAGATTCTCTTCTTCCAAATACATCCTCACGGAGAATAAAATAAAAAATACTTTCGCCTCTTAATTCCTGCACACACTCAGGCAATGGAAGCCAATGGGAAAATTGATAAAATTATTCCAGATAGTTGAAGATCTGCCCAATATCAACCCTTAATCAGGGGCAGATCCAATGTTATGGTACCAGGTTCATTTAAATCCAATATTTTCAAAGTGTAACATAAATATATATGTAAAAATTCGCTAAAATTAAAAGAATTAATATATATGAACTCATAACGTTAAAATATAAATAGTTTAATTTTAAAAACTTTAAAGAGTAAATTCATAAAATTTAAATCTTGAATATGAAGGCACCATATAAATATCAGAAAACATATTTTAATATTTTAGAATGGAGTTAAAGAGAGAAAATTAACAACGGAGAATACAATAGTTTAGCACGCATAGAAGAAAGTTTTATCGAATATGAAATGGGTTAGTTTTGTTTGATAGATTGCATTATTAGAGCGAAATTTGATTCTACACAGGGGTGTGTTTACAACAAGTACATAAAATAAGGAATGGAAAAGGGTCAAAAATATCCCTAACGTATGGAAAAAGGCTTATAAATACCCTTCATTCACCGTTTGGTCTAAAAATACCTTCAACCTATTTTTTCACTCAAGAATACCCTCAAACTAACTCCCCTAACTATTACGATTTGTCATATATATTAGGAGTATTTAACTAAAAATTAAATCCACCCACTTTTTAAAGCCAAACCAACTTTACAAACATGAAACTCAAAAGTCATTTGATAGATCAACAGCTATACATGTGGAATTCTTATAGCGGTTCAAAACTTTTTGGAAAAATTTCAGTCCAATGCTTTTGAGTGGTCTAGTTTACAAAATATGACCAAATGTATAGGTTTTGTATTGTAATACGTATAATGTACATAGAATATACATGTACTATACATACAATATACATAACATATACATACCTATACATGCAATTTACATAATCAGTGTATAGATTTTGTATATTTCAGCCAAATGGTAAATAAGTTTGGCCAAACTATACATATTGGTAAGTTTCCCAAACTTTTTTTGCACATCGCGGTGCCACATCTTGAGTATTATTTGCAGATCTATACAAATATCATTTTGACAACTTGGCCCGAAAACAGACTTTTTCTTTCTCAAAAAAAAAAAAAAAAAAAAAAAAAAGACTTTTACACAACGCGTAAATAGATATTCATTGCCCCAACAAGAATGTGAAAACATCAAAAATGGCCCAGCTTTTGGATTTTAATTTATATTAAAGTGGTTAAGCAGCAGATAAGTAAGATTGACTGTATATCTGTATATCTGTCTTTCATTAGGAAGAAATTCAGTAAAAACATCATTAAGCAATCCAAAGGAAGTCAAAACCGCAGAATGCAGAATGTTCATTTATTTACAAGGTCACAAAATCTCTGAGCTAATATTTATGTTCCACTTGGCTTCCATTGTCCATAGTGGAAAGTACAAGGTGGCTAATAACCATTAATGACTAACTTCATTATATCTTTATAAATACAGAACTTCCTCTCTTGAGCTTTCCAAATTAAAATTAAGTCTTCTTCTTTGATCATTAACACCTCTTTCACAGAAATGGTTTGTCAACTTGAAAGATTCTCCATTCTTGTAATTTTTGTTCTAATTCTCCTGCCAATTCTTTGTTCCTGTGATGGACTTGGTCTTGACACGTCGATAACTGCTAAGGCAACCTTCTATGGAAATGTTGGGCACTTAGTCAATCCAAGTATAATTTCTCTCTCACTCTTAGTGCATGTTAATTATTCTCACATAGTTATACTTTTTTTATGTTGGAAATAACATTAGAATAAAACAGAACTTAAAAAAAAAAAAAAAAAAATTGAGGCATGAAATCAACTTCTATTAAAGAGAAATTGTCCATATACATATTGAGAAATACAAACAAATCTCTTCAAGATACAAAAAAGGCAGATTTTCCGTAGCCAATTTGCAGGAAATTTCTGTATTTCGGAGAGCAATATTTAACTTGTATCCAAAAGTATTAGTGTACAAACTACAACCAACTATTTTCACTTTCAGGTGGAACTTGTGGCTATGGAGAATATGGAAGGACAGTCAACAGTGGCGCGTTTTGTGGCGTCTCTAAGCTATACAACAATGGCACTTCTTGTGGTGCATGCTATCAGGTAATCAAACTCTAACCCCATAACATTTTCTGGTCATTTGCTTTTTTGCCTTGAGCCAACAAGACTGCAATCTTGAATTTTTGTTTTTTAACTGAACACTTTTTTTCAGGTGAAATGCAAGCATCCAGACTACTGCAATGAAGAGGGGACAGTTGTGGTGGTAACAAACTCTGGCGAAGAGAAAACAGATTTTATTCTCAGCTTCAGCGCCTACGCAAAATTAGCTAAGCCTTTAATGGTTGCAAAGCTTATCGCGCAGGGTGAGGTTGAAATAGAGTATCAAAGAGTTCCTTGTAAGTATGCAACTGGTGCACATCTCATGGTTAAGGTTCATGAGAGCAGCAACTTCCCTGATTACTTAGCCATAGTACTGTTAAACATAGGTGGACTAAGCGATATCTCGGCTATTGAAGTTTGGGAGGTACATTTTCTTCAATCTCAAATCTTTCAAACGTTTAAATAGACTAATAACGTTAGTGAGCATTCATATTTAACCAACCTCAACTTGTTTGAGACTGAGCATATTTATTGTTGTTAAAATCTTTCAAAAATAACTTCTATCCACAATTATTAATTGATAACTCTTACTAATACTTAATCCAATATTCTACCCCTACTCCATAATCGCCATTTTTCAACCTCTTCCATATAAGCGGACATAGATCTAAGATGTGTTATGTGGGTTCAATTGAACCCAACCCAATGCTTTTGGCTCAAACTATAACAAAATTCAATGTTACATATATAGTAAGATTATATTCATTCTGAACTCATTGACTCTAGATATTATATTCAGCTCTGCAAGGTCCAGGTACTCATAGGTCAGAATCATGCGCTCTGCCTATGATATCTAGACTACTTGTCAGTTGGATTGAAGTCGATTTCATAAAGAAATTGTATAGCATGCTGCTTATTTCCTAGTCAAATGATTGGTTTAGAATCAAGCAAGAATCCCGAGTGTGGCTTTGCTATGTAGAAGTAACTTGTGAATTTGTACAAACACAGGAGTCCCACAAGCAATGGAAGTCAATGGTGAGGATATTTGGTGCAGTATGGGCCATTTCAGATCCGCCAAAGGGAGCATTGAAGTTCAGGTTTCAAGTGAGAGGCAGTGCAGGAGTGGTGTGGGTGCAGCCCCTCAAATTGATTCCTAGTGATTGGAAGGCTGGACTTCTGATTGACACGTTCATTGAACTTACTTAGAACACTCCAACCACCAAACTTACTACTACTATTTTTACACAGTACTCGACTTGCACTACTGAAAATATAGATTAGTATAGCTTAAGTACTCTGTATGGTACTGAAAATATGAGTGGCATATTTCGTACCTATAGCTTGAATAAGTAAATTCGATGTGTGTACTCTTGTTTGTAGCATTATGTTACTTGTGATAAGACAAGAATCAATTATTTCAGATGCTTAAACCAGGCGAGAATATCAGAAACACTAGCTGCAGACTAGGAGTAAATTCTGTAGCAACAGAGAACATATAAAATGTTCTACTTGCTATAAACTCAACAAACGCTTATTAACAATAGCAACTTTGCCTATACTCATGCCAGAAGCGGAAAAAAAAAAAAAAAAAAAAAAGAGATCACCTCAGAAAGATGCAATACTCAGCTACAAAAATTATATCCATTCACCAACTCGAGGAAACCAAAAGTTCACTTGCTATAATTATTTGTCACCTCCAAAATTAAATGCAAGTTTGTAGAGAAGCACAAATGTGATCTTGATTAACAGAGTATATGAGCCTGAGCGAGCTTCTGTACTGAATTCCATGAACTATCAGCATTTGACAGGGTCTGGTTTTGGGGGAGGGGTTGAAAATTTTGAGAAATACCGTCACAAAAAAGAGTCCACCAAATTTTTAGAAATACTGTCAAAAAGATGTGCCTCTCTGCTTGCCAAGGTAGGGGTAAGGTTTGCGTACACTCTAATCTCCCCAGACCCCCACTTATGAATTACACTGGGTATGTTGTTGTTGTTATCTTCCCACATAGGCAGATCAAATCAAGGATTTAGAGTATATACAGTCCGAGCCAAAAGCAGTTCAGAGAGCAATTTAGTCAGCCACATAAATCTTGCATCCTCCCAACGGAGATGTAAATATAACCGTCATGCTATTATTTGCAACTAAAAAGAGAAAGTAATGCAACCAGAGTCATGGAAGGAGATGGGAAAGCAAATTAACTAGTTCAACCACATCTAAATATCATAAAAAAAAAAAATTAAAAAAAAAAGGCTGAGTACTAGTGCAAAATTTGTCAGTTCAGATTATAGGATCATACGAGTCAGCCTGTACAAGCTTATGTTTCCATGAACAGACTATACTATGTAGCATATCAGACTAAACAAGAAGAAGAAGCACTACTATTCAAGATGAAGAAAAGAAAGAAAAAAGACAACGAGATGTAACTCTTCCATTCAACTACAACAGCTAAGCTTTATAAATCCTAGTACATCCTACCAGTATAATCTGAAGAACCACAAAAGCACTTCTTCTCCTTGATCTTGCCATCAGAGTCATAAACCTGATCCACATAATAGTTGTAATGGTAAGAAAGCTCCTTCAAGGGAGGAATATTATCTGCCGCAAAAAGCATGATATGGGGCATTTTCTTATCCTCGTGATCATAGAAAAAATTCTGTGCATACAAATTGGGAGAACAACTGTGATTGATGAATCGTCCAACATTTCCATAGTGAGCTGCATCAATGGTATAACCACCCTCTTCTGCTAAAGAGTTCATAGTACAACCACTATAATTCTGGCCAATATCAAAAAGATATTCATCATTGCCAATTCTTCGTTCGGCTTCTATGTCTTCGAGAAGTTTTCCTGTATACTCGCAAATAAAGGTTCCTGAAGAGATAGAAGTTAGAGCTCTCACACCCCAGCCCCTTGTATCTGTCTTGAAGATCTCCAGGGGAACTTTAATACCATGTTGACTCACTCTATTATAGCACGAAGGAGGGCATCCACAAGAAGGACCACACTCGTATACAAGAGGCTTAATTTCAACAATAGCTCCATTATGGTTGTAAGGGATCTCAAATCCATTTTTAACTGCACATGAGCACCTGTTGGCATCAGAATATCTACCAATACAATCACAGCCTTTAGGTGGAGCAGGGCGGAAACCAGCTGGATACATCATCTTCTTGATATACTTGAATGGTGGGGGTTTCTCACCATCAATTGTGTTCACAGTTGTTATAGGTAGAGACTCCTTCCCTTCTGTAATATCAGGAACACAAACACCATGCCGCATGTTGGACTTTTTTGATGATTGTACTTCTTTCCAAGTAAGCTTTGGTTGTCCAGGAATTCTCACCAACTTGAACATAAAGACCATCTTACCATGTGGCCCCTGTTCTCTCCAATAATTGTCAACAGTGTATAAACCATCGTACACATAAGTAGTCACCACAGGTGCTCTTCCGCCCCTGGATTCACAAGTCCTGGTCTCCTTAGATCCATGAATCACCCGAACAGGATTCCTTGTACCTATGCTATTCTTCAAGGCTAAATTACCTTTCACAAGTTTCTGGTCTTCAGGGATTTTGACCTTGCCGACCACATTTCCACCTTGCCCAGAATAAATCAGCTCATCAGCATCTCCAAAATCATCATCATAGGCCCCTGAAGCAACAATACTAGTTGCAACCAGCATTCCTCCATTGTTTAGGAAATCTATACCAGCCTGATATAAGCGATGAACTCCCACAAGAGCAAGTTCAACCCTGTATTGGAACGCATCTCCTACTTCAACTCCTGGAACTTCTCCCAGTATCTGCGGTCCTGTATTAACTTCCATCCCTTTTTCTTTGATAATCTTAGCTGCTTGAAGATCAATCCTTACGTTCATTTTATATTTTTGCTTAGCTTTTACTTCTCCAGGCCTTGAGTTTGATTCTTCCCCCCGCAAGATTTTTCTACAGGTAGACTGAAACTGACGAAGAGTCTCTCTAACTTTACTGCGAGCATCACTGCGACTGGAACTTTTTGGACCAAAACGTGGTTGAGTCACGTCAAACTCACACTGCCCCTGTCCAATAGGAGAATCTTCAGGTACTGCTTCACAATCCAAATCACGAGTTCCATCATTGCTGGCAGCCGGTGCACTTGAAAATCCTGGCGCAGCTTTACCAATAAAACCTGATTTAGTCCTTCCAAATAGTCTCTGCCGAAATTTTGAGTTAGGAATACTTTTTCTGGCAACAGCTGAGGATTTATTGCACCGATACATGTTAGGCTTTTGAACTTGGTTTCCACTCATCAGGCCATCTAAACTAGTTTGCTGCCTCTGACTCCAGGGACAGTATTTCTCAGCCATCAGACCTTGCACAATTGGCCTAGGAGTTTGCGACCTCTGCCTCCATGGAGAATAAGGCTCATCCACCAACCCATGCACAATTGGCCTGCTAATTTTATCTCCAGAACCAAAACCATGTTTTGCAGTAGTCGCCTTTTCACGTTCATTCCGTGAATTTACAATAAACTCCTTCCGCATAATTTTTCTTGTATCCTCATTCTCCTTTTTCGTCATTGTCTCTGGAAACATTACAGTTCTTTCAAGTTGGCTCCTTCCAACATAGTTATCTTGGACATCTTCGGGGTCTTCAATGCAAACTGTTGCTCTTTCCATTAAGCTACCCATAACATTTTTCGACGTCTCAATCACTTCATTTTCTGTAACTCCCTTATCTAACACAACCACTCTCTTGCTTGCTTCACTACCACCCAAGCGATCCAGTACGGTTGGCTTAGGAGCATTTCTTCCACAAAATGGAGGGAAGTCACGAACAGCAAAAACTCTTCCTTGGCAGTACTTTTTCTTTGGCAATGGGGAAATATTATCCTCGACACTTCCATTCTTGAGTGGCTGCTGAGGCAGTGACAATAGTTTCAGATCACAAACAGGAATTTTCCTACTATCAGTCACACTGCCAGGGTGCATTGAATGTCTCTCCACATCAACTTCCGGCACTAATTCATCATACCGAATGACTTTTGCTTTCTTGAGCAATGACCTTTCACTATTTTCAGGATCTTTAGACAACTCAAATCCAAGTGATCTGACATGACTCGTTGGTTCTTCCAACCCGTTTTCTATCACAGTCGTGGTTCTGGCTAACCCATTCCCTGCCAACTTATCCAATTCTTCATTCTCTTCCATGTCAACGAGACAGTCCACACCTTCAGCAGAATCGAACTCATTCCCAGTGTTAGGACCATTGTCACCATGGGCCACCAGAGTGTCAGCCATATTTTCACTGATGGAGACCACATCATTTTCCTTGTGGTTCAAGCAAACTTTTGGAGCATTTCTACCACAACCTGGGGGAAAATCCCGCACTGCCCATACTTTCCGAACTTTATGCTTCTTCACGCATTCAGCGGATAAACCATCATTTGAGAACGCCACCATCCTCCACCAAAATCCTTGTTTTGCAAGTCAAAATGCTGAAAAAACAAACCCAGTATGTTAAAATAAACCGATAATAATGAAGGAAAAGCTTGATGTGAGTCACACTGGTCATGTAATATATGGGTACTCAAAAACAACTTATATTTTGAGGATGCATCACATATGGGTACTCAAAAAAAAAAAGTCACACTGGTCATGTAACATTTTCTCTAACTAAAAGATAATGACTAAACTTCCATTTTCTCCAAGAGTACAAAGTAAGAACTTGGTACCCTTTATTTTATTTTTTTGGAAAAGTACCACAAAATACATCAATAACAAGAATAAAATGTCAGCTGAACAAGACTCAAAATCTAGCTAGCCCTTTACATATTCACAGCTCATTTACCAAGAGCGATCATTCCCAGAATTAACAAACAAAATGAAGCAAAAACTGATGAACAATGTAAAAGCAATTGTGCTTTACTGACATTTTTTTGGTGCCTGTGTAACTGAATTTTTCTCTTGGAACTGTCTGAGTGAAAGACAGTAAAAGATATTCGAGCAAAAGGAGATTACCGTACTCTAATACTTTTTTATTCTCACTTTTCTTACATAAAAGATTTAGGTAAATTACACTAAGTTGTGAATATAAAGATATAGGGTGTGTTTTGTATGAACGAAAATGTTTTTTCTTTAATATTCTTCGAGGAAATGAATAGATTCTAAATTTATTTATTTTTATTTTTGATAAGTAAGTAGAAATATCATCTTAAAAATATTTATATATAATTCAGGTAAATATTATGGGCGTTGGGGTGGAGGTGGGTGTGTGGGGTTTTGGGGCTATGTGACCGGGTGGGAGTGAGTGAGGTATATTAAAGCGTGGGAAAAGGACAATCAATATGAAATGTTAGTATATCAATAACATGTAGAAGGGGTAGTGTGGTTCGTGGACTAAATTGCTCTGAGATTATCGTTCTAGGATTATAATTCTTGGACTAATTTATCCAAAGGTCGAGATAAAATAATCCCAAAATTTGATGGGATAAGGTGGATATCCTGTATTAAGTTTGAGATTAAAACTATATTGTGTTTGGTTGACATTATAAATCTATCATTTATCTCTCTATCAAACACAATAAATTTAAGGGAATTTTACATAAATGACTACACTTTGGGGGTTTAAAATTTGCCATAGCTACGCCAATATTTAATTTTACGCTTACTCGCCGTATTCAAAAAATATTCCGTATTCATAAAACTACTAGTTGTATTCATGAATACGCCGAATAAAAATTCAAAAATTCTTTTCATCGTATTCAAATCATATGTATTCAACTCACTCGTATTTATGTCAAATGTATTTAACTCGGTTGTATTCATCTATAGCTAATTTTACATTGTATTCACTTTACCGTATTTAAAAATCAATGGTATTCAAACAACATAAATACAAAAAATATTGTATTCAACTTGTTGCATACAAATTTTTTTTTTTTAAAAATAATACACAAAAATTGAATACATAAAAAAACTAGATACACTAAAAAATAACAAAAACACTCAAAAAACTGAATACAAAATAATAAAATGAATACAATCTAAAAAATTAACCAAAAAACTCAAAAATAATAAATACAAATGCTCTCGGCAGATCTGAGAAAAGCGGAAAGAGAGAGGTCCGGACAAAGAACAACACAACCATAACTATTTCTGAATTTTCTCTTTTCTTGAAGATTGAAGACTAGATGCGTAAAAAATTAGTAATAATTGATATCACGCAGAAAAAGAAATATTAGTGGGAATAATAGGAAATGGAAGAGATATAGGAAGGAATATAGCAAATTTTACAAAGTCTAATATGGAGGGCCCATAGTTTAGAAAATAGACGAATTATATGTTTTTCATGGAAGAGAGAGAGAGCGAGGGAGAAGGGAGGGAGGAGAGAGAAAAATGTGAATATAAAAGTTCGTTTTTTTATTTTAACCTATTTTATATGTTTTAGTTATGGAATGTAATTGATATACACTTTTTAGTTATGCCAGTAAATTAATTAAAGATAGCTACTAGATAAAAAAATCTAATGTTAGCTACACCATGTAGATTTCCCTAAATTTAATCTCAAACTTTATCCATATTCCACCTTACCCTGTGTACCAAACGACCCCTAAATGTCAGCTGAACAAGACAAAATTCTAGCTAGCCCTTAACATATCCACTCCTCATTTACCAAGAGCTCCCAGAAAAAACGATGGCGAGGTGAACATGCGATTATTCCCAGAATTAAAAATATTTTCAGCAAACAAAATGAAGTAGTAAGAACTAAAGAAGAATGTAAAAGCACGTTAGGGTTTTTCATGCAGAAAATAAAGAACTAAATCATACCGATTTTGAGTATTAACTTCAGAGAACTAGATTATAGTTGATCCTCACCACACTGCCGCTTTGCTACCAAAAAAAAAAAAGGGCATGAAGTCAAAACCAGATTGTTTCACAGCATTTGACACAAACTGAGTGAAACAATCATATCTTCAAACGAAGCAAACAACAAATGGGGGTTTCAAGCAAGCAAAAAAAGGGTTAAAAACAGAGGAAAAAGGAAGCTACCGAGTCCACAAAATGAAATGGAGCTTGAAGAGTTAACAAAGAATTCTGAACGTGGGTTTATTATGATTTTGAGTGGGATCGAAAATTTAGGGGTTTATGGATGGAAAACGAAACAGTACAGCAAAAGACAAATTATGGAACTCCCAGCTAAGAATGAAAAACAAAAAACCCAAAAAGGTGGTGAAAAATGAGTAAGAACCAAAAATTAAATAAAAAATTCATAGCATTTGATACAAACACATTAAAATATGTCTTTAAAAGAAGCAAACAACAAATGGGGTTTTCAAGCAAACAAAAATTTACCAGAAAAAGGTACAAAACAGAGGAAAAAGAAAGCTACGAGTCAGTCAGCTACTGATTTCACAAAATGAGTTGAAAATTGAAGGTGCATTTGATTAACAAGAAACACAACGTGGGTTTGTTATGATTTTGAGTGGGAATAAAATTTAGGGGTTCATGGTGGAAAAAAAATGGTTCAGCTAAAGGCAGAGATGAAACGAAGAACAAACAAAAAAAAAAAAGGAAATGCGGGGAGAAAAGGAGTAAGAACCAAAACAAAACAGACAAAATTTCACAGCATTATGAAACAATAATATCTTCATAAAAAGCAAACAGCAAATAGCGGTTGCGAGCAAAAAAAAAAAAAAAGAAGAAGTTACACTAGAAAAAGGGATTTGAAACAGAGGACGGAAGCAATGAGTGAGCTACAGATTCAAGCAATGAGTTGAAACTTTAGAAGGGTCATTTGATTAACAAAATTAGAACGTGGGTTTATTATAATATCTTCAAAAGAAGCAAAAACACAAATGTGGGTTTTCAAGCAAGAAAATTACCACAATAAGGTATAAAAACAGAGGAAAAAGGAAGCCACAAAATGAGAAGGAACTTGAAGGGACATTTGGTTAACAAGAAAAAGAATTGTGGGTTTATTATGATTTTGAGTGTTAACGAAAATTTAGGGGGTTCATTTCATGCCATGGATGCAAAATGGTGGTGTCTTTTGCTTACTGACATTTTTTTCTTATTAACTGAATCTTTTTCTGGCAACTGTCCTAATAGAAGAAATTGGAGAAAAAGAAGTTACTGTGCTGTAATACTTTTTTACTGTCACTTTTCTCACATAAAAGATTTAGGTAAATTGCGCTAAGTTGTGAGTATAGTGATACAGGAACAGGGTGTGTTTTATATTAATGAAAATGTTATTTCTTTTAGTATTCTAAATATATACGTAGTTTCTAAATTTGTTTATTTTAGTTGATAAGCAAGCAAAAATAGTATCTTAAAAATATTTATATATAATTTAGGTAAATATTATGAGCATTGGGGTGGAAGTAGGGGTGTGGGGGTGGTGGAGTGGGGGCTTGTGGCCGGCTGAGAGTGGATGGGTTAGGGAGAAAGACAATATAAAACTTTTCTCCCTACTTTTCATCACAAATGGTCATTTTTTTTCATTTTAAGAAACTTATTTTTTTAAAAGAAAATATTTTCTAAAACTTTTGATCATCCAAAAATAGAAATGGAAAGATATTTTCCTCCGTACGAAACTCACACACAACGATGAAAAAAAAAAAACACAACCAAAAGATATTGATTTAAGATAATAATGCTTTTGGTCATTAAGTTATTGGTAAATTATATTTTTGATCCTTGAGATATATGATTCAATATACTTACACTTTAATTATTTAAAATATGCGTTTTTTGTTCTTTCATGAAGAAAATACGTTGTATTTAATTATTTATACTACAATACTACCATAAAATATTCAATAGTAGTATAAATCCAACATGATGCATGAGTTTTAAGTGGTGAAATGATTAACAATTATGATAAATTAATGATTATTGCCAAATAAAGGGATCAAAAGCGCACAAATTCAACTAGTGAAAGGCTTAATGCATTTATCAGATATCATAAGAACTAAAATCAAAATTAGCCCGTAACTGAAGAACCGAAAAGCTTACTGCTAATTGTATCGATTTTATAGAAAAGTAGTAATATAATGTCTAAAATTGCCTTTATCTTGCATTAATAAGTTGAATGTATTAACTAACTTTGCATTGATAAGACCATATTGAAATATGTTTTAAATGACGGAGCAAAATAATTGAAAAAATAAATTTATAGAAGCGTAACATCAAAAGTACTTAATGTTAAGCAAAAAGAAGAAAAGAGCTAACTAAATGGAAAACGCGGAAATTATATGCTTCATAGTTCATAACATGGAAGGCAAGTTGAAATTTTCGTTTTCTTTCTTTTGTTGGGGAAGTTAGATTCATAAGTTACGAAGATTTGTAGCTATTTTGTTTCATAGATCCGTAGCTGTCAGTATACCAATAACAAATCTGTATGAATTGTTTAATTCGCGGACTAAATTATTTCGGAATTTTTATCTTAAAATTCTGATTTTTGGAAATTTATCTCACTTGGGAGGTGGATAAAATAATTTTAAGTTTGATGGGATAAAGTAGGATATCCAGAATTAATTAGATTAAATTTTGTTTGGTTGACGGTATAAGAATAAATTTAATTTATATTATCCATCAATCACATTATAAATTTAATCTCA
Organism: Lycium ferocissimum; assembly: GCF_029784015.1. Lineage (NCBI taxonomy): Eukaryota > Viridiplantae > Streptophyta > Magnoliopsida > Solanales > Solanaceae > Lycium > Lycium ferocissimum. Next base: position 32,267,839 of record NC_081350.1, read on the forward strand.
AACTTAATATGATATTCCATCTTATCTCATGTACTAAACGACCCCTAAATGTCAGCCGAACAAGACTCAAATTCTAGGTACCCTTAACATATTCACAGCTCATTTACCAAGAGCCCCCAAAAACAAAAATGTGGCGCGGTGAACAAAGCGATTAATTTATTACGAGAATTAAAAAAAAAAAAATCAGCAAACAAAATGAAGCAAAAACTGATGAAGAATGTAAATGCACCTTAAGGTTTTTAATGGTGGAAACAAGCAGAAAATAACATTTAACAAGAAACAATAAATTTTGGCGTTTATGACATGGATAGAAAATGGTGGTGTCTTACTGACATTTTCTTGCTGCCTGTAACTGATATTTTTTTTTTTTTTTCCTTGGAACTGTCCGTGTGACAGACAATAAAAGAAATTGGAGAAAAAGGAGGTTACCGAAATGTAATTTTTATTCTCACTTTTCTCACATAAAAGATTTAGGTAAATTACATTAAAGTTGGGATTATAAAGATATAGGCTGTGTTTTGCATGCACAAAAATGTTTTTTTTATTTGAATATTCTTTTAGGAAATAAATGGTTTCTAAATTTATTTATTTATTTTTAATTTTGATAAGTAAGCAGAAAATATCATTATAAAAATATTTATGTATAATTTAGATTTTGTGGGTGCTGGGGTGGAGGTAAGGAGTGTTGGGGTGCTGGGGTGGGACTTGGGAGCTTGTAGATGGGCTTTTCTCCTTACTTTTTATCAAAAAAGGTCATTTTCTTCTTTTTAAAAAACTTGTTTTTCTAAAAGAAAATACTATTTTATAAAAAAATTGATCGACCAAAAATAGAAAATGGAAACATATTTTCCTCCGTACCAAACACACACACAACCAAAAGATATTGATTTAAGATAATAGCGTTTTTTGTCTTTAAATTATTGAAAAATTTGATTTTGATCCTTATGATATATGATTCAACATATATACTCAACTTCAATTAATTTAAAATGTGTGTTTATTGTCCCTTCATGTAAGAAAAATATGTTATATTTAATTATTTATAGTACTATATTATCTTGTAAATTTGTGAATATTCATAAGTAAAGAGATCGTGTATAATTCAATTAATTAAAAGCGTATTGCATTTATTAGATATCATAAGGACTAAAATTAAATTTTATTAATAACTGAAAAACCAAAAGGATTACTAATCGTATCGATTTTATAGGAAAGTTGTAATATAAAGCCTAAGATTGTCTTTATCTTGCATTAATAAGTTGAATTTATTAACTATAAGCTTAATGCATTTATTAGATATCTTGGAAGAACATGCTATACCCGTTGCTCCACGCCCTACTACTTCTCAAAGTAGCAAAAAGGGCTTGTCGGGTTTGTCGCATTTAAAAGTTTTACATTCACATCCAACTCCTTCTTGTACTGCAAACTTTGATTAGTATCACTTTTATTTGATGCAGCCAAATGTGGATATCAAGGAACTAGATGATTTGGACGTCTTAGCATGGTGGAAGAAATACAAGGCAAGTCATCCGATACTCTCAAGAATGGCTCGAGATATCCTTACGGTTCAAGTATCAACCGTGGCTTCGGAGAGTGCATTTAGCCAAGGAAGACAACAAATTGGAGACCATAGACACTCATTATCCGGATTTAGCTTGCAAGTACTAGTGTGCATTCGCGATTGGATTAGATCGGAGCGACGCAACCAAAACTTAGAAGCGAAGGAAGGCGAAGAAGAAGAGATTGAAGACTTGATAGCAAGTGGAGCGGACCAAATGGAAGACTTTGAAGATATCTCCACAAATATGATATGGGGAAATTAACCAAATGATTGAGAATTGGTGATTTTATTATTCTACTATTTCTTTGCAACTCATGTATTATTTGCAAGTTAAAAAAAACTACAACTTGCAAATAAATGTTATCCAAGAATGAATAAAATATATGGCTCATTGAGCTTTCTTCTATTTACTTGTGTTCATATTTTTACTTATATTAAGTTAAGAATATACCTAAAATATACTAAGAATATACTTATAATATATATCTACTTAAATTAAAAACTAGAAAGTTATATACTTGAAAAATAACTAAAATATACTTATAATATAAATATACTTAATTTATAAAATACGAATTTATTAACTTAGAAAAAATTAAGCTATAAATAACTTAAGTTATAATATATAAGTATATATAGTATACATATAACTTAAACATATATATATATATATATAACCTAAGTATATTGATATATGGTTTTATATATATATATATATAAGTATATTCTTAGTATATTTTAGGTATATGTAGTATAACTTAAGTATATAACTTAATATATATATATATATATATATATATATATATATATATATATATATATGTTGTATTCTTTGTTAGTCGGTAAATATATAAACCTTACTTATAAACTTATATAACATATGTAAATATACCTAAAATATACTAATAAATACTATAATATATATATATATATACTATACAAAAAATAAAAACAAAAAGAGATTTTGGACACTTTTGAACCGGTCCGGTTTCGGTTATTTAACCGGTAAATCGGAATCGGTTAAACCGGAAACCGGCCAGTTTGTTAACCGGTTACCGATCTGATCCGGTTCAAACCGATTAACAGGTTTATTTTAAATGACAGACCGAAATAGTTGGGAAATAAATTTATAGAAGTGTAACATCAAAAGTTCATTAATGTTAAGCTAAAAGCTAAAAGTGTAACTCTGTTTGAATGGTTGTTACATATTGTTTTATGTATTGTATTATATTGTGTTGTATTATATCGTACTTTGTTGTTCTGTTGAATATAGTGTTTGGATAGATTGTATCATTTCCAGTCGTTACATAATATCACACATGAGCAAATTTTGGAGGATAAACCTACAGGAAAAGGTAGGATAAATGATAAAATATGATTATTAGATAATAAGTAAAGACAAAATTAAAAAAAAAAGAATAAGATAAAGACGGGATAACACCAAATCGGTCATTACATAAAATGAGACTTTTCGTCGTTACACAACGATGTATTTAACAATACGATACAATAAAAATAAAGTAACAATCAAAACAAACATTATATATAAACTAATAACACAATACAATACAGTACGTAACAACCTTCCAAACAAACGGAAAACACAGAAATTATATGCTTCATATTCCCTCGGTCTTATATTACTTGTCAACCTTCTCCTTTACACGTCTCGTAAGAAATCATAAATAAAAAGTGTATTTTTACTATCTTACTCTTATCTCTTTTCAATGAGTTGCATTGTAATCAATATTGATTATTTACAAGAACACTTACTATTAAAGTAAAATGAGAAAGATTTAATTGTATTCTATCTTGATTTTGTAAATTAATAAGTAATTTGGGACACATATTTTTAGTAATGTGGACAAGTATATGAAACAGAGGGAGTAACATGGAAGGCAAGTTGAAATTTTCATTTTTTTTATTTTTGGGAAGTTGAGATTCATAAGTTAGGAATAGGGGTGTTCATGGTTCGGTTTGGGTCGGTTATTGGTTAAAACCATAACCAAACCAATTTAGTCGGTTTTTAAATGTCTAAAACCATAACCAAACCAAGTAAAATAATAACCACCGGTTTGGTTATTGTCGGTTTGGTTCGGTTTTTCAATTTATGACTTTGACAATTCAAATATCTCTCTCTCTACATTCTTCAAAATGAAGCTCTTTTTTTTTTTGACGCACAAGGGTGAACTTTCTTTAAATATTGAGGGAAATTTATGTAAAATGAAAAGAGATAGTAGAATTTTACTTTTTTACCCTTATGGACTTATTAGAGTTGAGTTGGATTGTTGGACTTGGACATATTCTTTTAAGACAGCCTTAAAAATAAGTAGACCAAAATTAAATTAATAATTAAAAGGTATAAAATATCTTTAATTATTTATGAAAAGTTAATATTATACATATAAATAATTATAAATTTCATGTATATAATTATCGGTTTGGTTCGGTTATTTATTCGGTTATTTTACTATAACCATAACAAACCAAATATTATCGGTTTTTCAAATTTAAAACCAAACCAAACCAAACCAAACCAAATGTCGGTTTTTTTATTTTTTTAAAGATTTGGTTTTGGATGAACAGCCCTAGTTAGGAAGATTTGTAGCTCTTTTTAACTCTTTTTTTTTTTTTTTTTTTTTTTTTTTTTTTTTTTTTTTTTTTTTTTAGAGATCGGTAACCGTCAGTATAACAATAACAAGAAGTAAATGTCAGCTGAAGAGGACTCAAATTCAAGCTAGCCCTTAACATATTCATAGCTCATTTACAAAGAGCTCCCAAAAAAAAAAGGTGGCGGGGTAAACAAAGCGATAATTCCCTGAATTAACAACATTTCAGCAAACATAATGAAGCAAAAACTAATAAACAATGTAGAAGCACGTTGGGATTTTTCATGCTCAGAAAATATGGAAATAAATCATACCGATTTTGAGAATGACCTTCACATTTCCCACTTGGGGGTTTCAAGGGGAAAAAAGACAATTGGGGGCTTCAAGGGGGAAAAAGTTTACCAGAAAAATGGGTTTAAAAAACAGAGGAAGAAGAAGCACTGAGTCAGCTATCGATTCCAGCAATTGAGCTGAAACTTGAAGAATTCTGAACATGGGTACGACACTTAAAAGGGTTAAAAGGGTTCGGATGGAAGAATAAGCGGTACAATGCTCAACTACCTACTAAACTTATACTATAATTTGTGCCCTTCATAACCTCTTATCTAAGGTCATGTCCTCGGTTAGTTGGAACTGCGCCATGTCCAGTCTAATCAGCTCTCCCCAATACTTTTTCGCCTATCTGTACCTCTTCTGAAACCGTCCATAGCCAACCTCTCCCGCCTCCTCACTGAGGCATCCGTGCATCTCCTCTTCACATAACCGAACCATCCCCGTCTCGCTTTCCACATCTTGTCCTCCACCGAGGTCCCCCCACTTTAGCCCGGAAATCATCATTTATAATCTTGTCTCTTCTAATATGCCCACATCCATCTCAACTTTCATCCTTATTAGCGGGACTTTTGACAATGGAGGATGATTGTGGAAGTAGTTGGTGGGGATGACTAGTGATAGAAGTGGCTACTGGTGGAGGGGATTGACATTAGTGATGTGGATGATTGGTAACGTTGAAGGTGCTTGCCTGCTTGGTAATGATGGTTGGTAGCTGTAGTTGTGCGAATTTTAACCGAAATAATACATTATTTAAATAACTAACAATATTAAGGGTTCATTTGTTTGCACTTAATGAAGGTTTTAATCTTAATCATTCAGATTTTAGTCATTAAAACCTCATTTTGTGTGCACTTAATGAATGTCTTAATCTTAATCGTCAAGCCGTTTGTTTTGTCTATGTTACAACCACTCAATGTGTGTAAATAACTAAGATCTGCGACAAAGTCTTAATTCATATCATTAAGATGTCTATTCAAGAATCTCTATAAAGATGATAGTTCACCAATTCTATCAATTGACATCGATCGTCATCACCCACCATTATCAATTGACGTCATCGTCTAACATTATCAACTACCACCGCACACCACCCATAGCTATCGTTGCTGTCAATCACTACAATCAGTCGTCACCACTACTAGCCAGCATTTACAAGCGTTACCACCAATCATCACTATATAGCGTTGACCACCATCATTATTCACCATTACCATTAGCTATTACTATTATCCACCACGAACTATCACCATCAACCACAGTCACTTGTAGTGAACGCTAACCACAACACAATCATTAGCCAATACCATCCTCAGTCAACACCCCTAACCACCACCGCTAGCCATCACCACCACCAAACATAATATGATTTTTTAAAAATATTTGTTGATTTATATTAGGTTAATGTAGAATTTTATTAAATTTTATATTTATTAATTTTTTAATAAAGAAGTTGTATATATTCAGAGCTTGAAAGACAAATAGTCTTAATTGGATAGTTAAATGAATTGCATAACTCCAAGATTATGTATATAATTGGATCCTTAATTTACTTCACAACATACCATAACCAAATGCTAGCTTCAGCTAGAAAAAAAAAATTAAAGGAATTAATACACCATCACATACCTGTTTTGCCGAGAGACAAGAATTGCTTCTCTATGCTTTTGGGCTAAGCTATAATTGTTTATGCCCTTATTTATATAGTGTAAGAGAATAGCATATGATGATCGCAATATCTATTATTATATAATAGTTTTTAAGAACTAATTGAGGAAATCTAAAACATATTGACCATCACTTTTACAACATAAATATTAATGTTTTTAAGTTTATACAAATACTAATTTCTTGGCACCTACATTGCACGTGTATGTCGAGTCAAATAGTACATGATTAGTATTAAATAATATTGATATTATAAAAAAAAAAATTGTGTAATCCTTAATCTACTTCATATTATACCATAACCAAATGCTAGCTTCAACTGGAAAAAAAATGATAGAAAGAATTAATACACCATCACATACTTGTGTTGCCGAGAGACAAGAATTGCTTCTATATGCTTTCCGGTTAAGCTACATTTATTGATGCCCTTATTTAAATAGTTTAAGAGCATAACATCTAATTATCGCAATATCTATTATTATAGAATGTTTTTTAAGAACTAATTGAGGGAATCCAAGTCATATTGACAATGACTTTTTAGTGCATAAAAATTAATGTTTTTATATTTATAAAAAAATATAAATATCTTGGCAAGTGCGTTGCACGTGTATGTCGAGTCAAATAGTACATAATTATACTATCAAAATAAAAAATTTAGTAATTCTTAATATACTTCATATGATACCATAGCCAAATGTTAGCTTCAAGCCTTCAACTGAAAAAAAAAAAAAAAAAAAAAACACTTGATAAAAGTAATTAATACACCATCACAATTGCCTCATTATAACTTAATTATACTATCCAAAAAAAAGAAAAAATTTACTGAATTTAATTCTTAATAAAAGATGATCAAGTGTATAACCAGTGGGCTGGAAAGAATATGATTACCATAGTTCTGGTGGTGACCAAAATGTTAGTCATCCAATTTTCTTCTCCAATAATGGAAAATCTATGGAGCAAAAAAAAACTGTGAGATGAAAATGATAATAATTAATACACCATCACATACCTAATGATAAATGGAATGGTGTTTGTGGCGATATTATTTGTAGGCATTTTTATGAGAGACTTGAATATTTTAGGTTTTTTCTCATTAGGTACTTTGAGGTGTGCATCTTTTACTAGTGATTATGAACTCATGGAATTTGTTTAAAAAAAAAAAAAAAAAATACACCATCACATACCTGATTTGCGGAGAGACAAGAATTGCTTCTCTATGCTTTCGGCCAAGCTACAGATGATTATGCCCTTATTTAAATAGTATAAGAGCATACCATCTGATCATCATAGTATCTACTATTATAGAATAATTTTTTTTAAGAACTAATTGAAGAAATCCAAGTCATATTGACCATGACTTTTACTGCATAACCACTAATGTTTTTAGCAAGTAGTACATGATTGGTATAAGATAATATTAATATTATTAAAACAAACATTTGAGTAATCCTTAATCTACTTTATATGATACCATAACCAAATGCTAGCTCCAACTGGAAAAAAATAATAAAAGGAATTAATTCACGATCACATACTTGTTTTCGAGAGACAAAAATTGCTTCTCTATGCTTTTCGGCTAAGCTACAGTTATTTATGCCCTTATTTAAATAGTGTAAGAGCATAACATCTGATTATCGTAATATCTGTTATTTTATTATATTTTTGTAAGAACTAATTGAGGAAATCCAAGTCATATTGACCAAGACTTTTACTAAATAAAAACTAATTTTTTTCTTTATATTTATAAATTGTTGCACGTGTATGTTGAGCCAAGTAGTATATATTATCAAAATAAAAATTTGAGTAATCCCTGATATACTTCATATGATACCATAACCAAATGTTAGCTTCAACTGGAAAAAAAAAAAACTGATAAAAGTAATTAACACATCATCACACACCTGATTTGCCGAGAGACAAGAATTGCTTCTCTATGCTTTCGGCCAAGCTACAGTTGATTATGGCCTTATTTAAATAGTATAAGAGCATATCATCTGATTATCGTAATATCTACAATTATAAAATAATTTTTTAAGAACTAATTGAGGAAATCCAAGTCATATTGACCATGACTTTTACCGCATAAAAACTAATGTTTATAGAAATTTTTGGCACGTACATTGCACGTGTATGTCGAGTCAAGTAGACAGTAGTACATGATTAGTATTATATAATAATAATAATAATAATAATAATATATTAAAATAAAAATTTGAGTAATCATCAATCTACTTCATATGATACCATAACCAAATGTTTGCTTCAATTGAAAACTAATGATACAAGAAATTAATACACCATCGCATACCTGTGTTGCCGATAGAACAAAGGTGGCGAGGTGAACAAAGCTATTATTTGAAGAATTAAAAACATTTCAGTAAATAAAATGAAGCAAAAACTGATGTAGAATGTAATTAAAAAGCATGGACGTTAGGGTGTTTTAATGCTGGAAACAAGCAGAAAATAAGGAACTAAAATCATACTTATTTTGAGAATTAACTTCACGTTTCCCACTTCAGAGAGAACTAGATGACAGTTGATCTTTCACCACACAACCAGCCGATTTGCTACAAAAGAAAGTGGCAAATGAGTAAGAATATACTAAAGAATACAGAAGTTGACAGTGCTTCACACAAATATACTAAAATAACAATAGCTTCAAAAGAAGCAAACAACAAATCGGGATTTCAAGCAAAAAAATTACCAGAAAAAAAAAAAGTTTATCTTCATGTCCCTTGTTTACTTTGATTTTTTCCAGAAAAAAAATGTTGACAGTGATTCTCTTTGTTTGTTCTGTTATGGGTGTATGTCCGCTTGAGTCGTGTTTTTTTAATTTGCTTAAATGCACTTTTTATATTCATAATTGGTTGTATGCAATATTTGCCTTCACTAAAGTTGCATGTATATATTTTGGTGATAATGCTCAGAGAAAGATCAAATACATGTTAATTCATCTGTTTGATCATAGAGAGGGAGACAACAATGTCTACGACGCCGATCAGTGAACATGATTTTTGGTATGTTCCTCAGTGTTGTGAATTTTTATCTTTCTGTAGTGCTATATGGTTACTATGCCTATCGATTGTATTAATCAAACCAGCTGGAGTAGTTGAAGTATTCAGAGTAAAGTAGCTGATGATGAGACTGCTGTGATATTTGTCTTGTATAGTAAAGTTAATTTCCATGTCTATTATGGTTCAAATAAAATGCTCACTTGCGAGTATTTCTTACCATAGAATTTATCTAGGCAGATACTTGTGTTTTTATACAGAAGGCATTCTCTGTTACGTTGTTTCCAAAATAGTGAGTGTAAAAACTTTCTTCTAGCACATGTATTTGAAGCAGAAAACTGATTTAGATGGATGAAAATGGGCTTGCGTTGACATTGGAAGATATTATTAATTTGATAACTGTCATATTTGTGTAATTGTAACTAAAGTGATAAAATATAAGTACCTTGTGTAAATTGTTGAAGTTCAGTATCAAAGTTACTCTAGCTAATTTATTTGTCGGTGTTGAACCTTTTTAGTGATCTTGTAATTACACAATAATGCACACAACCATATCGAGCATACGCCCAATGCTATGCACGGGCAAGAGCCATCTAGTTAAAAAATAAATAAAGCATTCAATTCAATGTGAGATAAAGTTACAAGTCGACATTTCTCTGACTTCCATATAATTTCACGCATTCCTCAGTTCTACTCAAATGTCGAGAATAATATCAAATCAAAATTGAGTAACAATTTGAGAGTAATAAGAAATTAATATTATATCACAAAAATAATAAGAAATCTCAAGTTTGAGCTATAGCAACGGAAAATGTCTTCCTAGGACATTTATTCCTTGGATAGGTCTTTTCAAGATGCACCCGAATTAATTGGGTCTCTAAAAATTGATACTGGATTTCTTAAAGCCCAAAAGACTGCTCTGTTTCCAGCAAGAGTTAGAACGACACCGTTTACTACAACCAGATTATAGGATCATACGAGTCAACCTGTACAAGCTTATGTTTCCACGACAGACTATACTATATAGCATATCAGACTAAACAAGAAGAAGCAGCACTACTATTCAAGATGAAAAAAAGAAAAAAGACAACGAGATGTAATTCTTCCATCCAACTTCAACAGCTAAGCTTTATAAATCCTAGTACATCCTACCAGCACAATCTGAAGATCCACAAAAGCACCTCTTCACTTTGATCTTGCCATCAGAGTCATAAACCTGATCCACAGAATAGTTGTAATGGTAAGAAAGCTCCTTCATGGGAGGAATATTATCTGCCGCAAAAAGCATGATATGGGGCATTTTCTTATCATCGTGATCATAGATAACATTCTGTGCATACAAATTGGGAGAACAACTGTGATTGATGAATCGTCCAACATTTCCATAGTGAGCTGCATCAATGGTATAACCACCCTCTTCTGCTAAAGAGTTCATAGTACAACCACTATAATTCTGGCCAATATCAAAAAGATATTCATCATTGCCAATTCTTCGTTCAGCTTCTGTGTCCTCAAGAAGTGTTCCTGTATACTCACAAATAAAGGTTCCTGAAGAGATAGAAGTTAGAGCTCTCACGCCCCAGCCCCTTGTATCTGTCTTGAAGATCTCCAGCAGAACTTTAATACCATGTTGACTCACTCTATTATAGCACGAAGGAGGGCATCCACAAGAAGGACCACATTCGTATACAAGAGGCTTAATTTCAACAATAGCCCCATTATGGTTGTAAGGGATCTCACCTCCATTTTTAACTGCACATGAGCACCTGTTGGCATCAGAACATCTACCAATACAATCACAGCCTTTAGGTGGAGCAGGGCGGAAACCAGCTGGATACATCATCTTCTTGATGTACTTGAATGGTGGGGGTTTCTCACCGTCAATTGTGTTCACAGCTGCTATAGGTAGTGACTCCTTCCCTTCTGTAATATCAGGAACACAAACACCATGCCGCATGTTGGACTTTTTTGTTGACTGTACTTCTTTCCAACTAAGCTTTGGTTGTCCAGGAATTCTCACCAACTTGAACATAAAGACCATCTTACCATGTGGCCCTTGTTCTCTCCAATAATTTTCAACAGTGTATAAACCATCATACACATAAGTTGTCACAGGTTTTGCTCTTTCACCCCTGGATTCAGAAGCCCTCATCTCCTTAGATCCACGAATCACCCGAACAGGATTCTTTGTAGCTATGCTATTTTTCAAGGCTAAATTACCTTTCACAAGTTTCTGGTCTTCAGGGATTTTGACCTTGCCAACCACATTTCCACCTTGCCCGGAATAAATCAGCTCATCAGCATCTCCCAAATCATCGTCATACGCCCCTGAAGCAACAATACTAGTTGCAACCAGCATTCCTCCTTTATTCAAGAAATCTATACCAGCCTGATATAAGCTATGAACCCCCACAAGAACAAGTTCAACCCTGTATTGGAACGCATCTCCTACTTCAACTCCTGGAACTTCTCCCAGTATCCGCAATCCTGTATTAACTTCCATCCCTTTTTCTTTGATAATTTTAGCTGCTTGAATATCAATCCTTTTGTTCACTTTTACTTCTCCAGGTTTTGACTTTGATTCTTCCCCTTGCAAGATTTTTCTACAGATAGAATGAAACAGACGAAGAGTCTCTCTAACTTTACTACGAGCATCACCACGACTGGAACTTTTTAGATCAGGCAGTGGTTCCCAATTCAAACCACGAGTTCCATTATTGCTGGCAACTGGTGCACTTGAATATCCTGGCACAGCTTCACCAACAAAACCTGATTTACTCCTGCCAAACAGTCTCTGGGTAAATTTTGGCTTAGGAATACTTTTTCTGGCAACAGCTAAGTATTTCCTCTGCTGATACATGTTAGGCTTTTGAACTTGGTTTCTACTCATCAGGCCATCTAAACTAGTTTGCTTGCTCTTCTTCCTTGGAGAATAAGGCTCAGCCATCAACCCATGCACAATTGACTTAACAATTTTATCACCAGAATCCAAACCATGTCTTGCAGTAGTCGCCTTTTCACGTTCCTTCCGTGAATATACAATAATCTCCTTCTGCACAATTTTTCCTGTATCATCATTCTCCTTTTTCATTATTGTCTCTGGCGACATTACAGTTCTTTCAAGTTGGCCCTTTCCAACATAGTTGTCTTGGCCACCTTCGGGATCTTCAAAGCAAACTGTTGCTCGTTCCATTAAGCTAGATTTGGGACCAGTGACCTCTATCTCACTTAAAGAATCAGCTTCCCAACTTGCAGTCGGTTTCACGGGTGACGTCCCTGTATCAATAACATTTTTCGACATCTCAATCAATTCATTTTCTGTAACTGCCTTATCTAACACAACCTCTCTCTTGCCTGCTTCACCACCAACCAAGCGATCCAGTCTGGTTGGCTTAGGAGCATTTCTTCCACAAAATGGAGGGAAGTCACGAACAGCAAAAAATCTTCTTTGGCAGTTCTTATTCTTTGGCAAGGAGGGAATATTATCCTCAACACTCACTAATTCATCATACCGAACGACTTTTGCTTTCTTGAGCAATGACATTTCACTATTTTCAGGATCTTTAGACAACTCAAATCCAAGCGATGATCTGTCATGACTTGTTGGTTCTTCCACCCCGTTTTCTATCACACTCGTGGTTCTGGCTAACGCATTCCCTGCCAACTGATCCAATTCTTCATGCCAACTTCCCTGACAATCCACAACTTCAGCAGAACCGAACTCAATCCCAGTGTTAGGGCCATTGTCACCATGGGCCACCAGAGTGTCAGCCATATTTTCACTGATGGAGACCACATTATTTTCCTTGCGGTTCAAGCCACTTTTTGGAGCATTTCTACCACAACCTGGGGGGAAATCCCGCACTGCCCATACTTTCCGAACTTTATGTTTTGGTGTATTTCCAAAGTGCAGCTTCTTCGCGCATTCAGCAGATAAACCTTCATTTGAGAATGGCACCATCCTTGTTTTGGCAAGTCAAAATGCTGAAACAACAAACACGATTATGTTAAAATAAACCGATAATAAAGAAGGAAAAAGCTTGATGTGACATACTTTGATTATTTTAAACGATGGATACCATCTGATCCTCTACCACTTTTAAGTATAAGTTGTTTTTAAGCACTTAAACTGTTAAAATCTTTTTGGTTAAGTATTTCCTATTATTTTCCTTTACGTGGCAAACCAGAAGTGAGACAAGAATTTTGAGGATGCATCACATATGGGTACTCAAAAACAAAGAGTCACACTGGTCATGTGACATTTCCTCTAACTAAATTCTGTTAATAACCTTGATGGATATTTAATTTGGGCTTTTCTTGGCATCTTAGTCTAAGATAGCTACAAGATAATGACTGAAACTTCCATTTTCTCCAAGAGTAAAAAGTAAGAACTTGGTACCCCTTTTTTTTAAAAAAAAAGCACCACAAAATTTACCAACAAGAAGTATAAAATGTCAGCTGAACAGGACTCAAATTGTAGAGCTTGCCCTTACATATTCACAACCCATTACCAAGAAAGCTCCCAAAAAAAAAAAGGTGGCGGTTTGAACAAAGCGATTATTCCCAGAGTTAAAAACATTTGAGCAAACAAAATGAAGCAAAAACTGATGAACAAATGTAAAAGCACGTTAGGGGTTTTCATACCGATTTTGAGGATGAACTTCACGCTTCCCACTTCAGAGAACTAGACTATAGTTGATCCACCTGCTTATTCTACAACAACAACAAAAAAAAAAATGAAAATGCATGAAAAAAAGTTCAGCGAAGAGCAGAGATGAAATGAAACACAAAAACACAAACTCAGTGAAACAATACTTATTACTATCTTCAAACGAAGCAAACAACAAATGGGGTTTTCAAGCAAGCAAAAACAATACTACCAGAAAAGGGGCAAAAAAGCAGAGGAAAAAGGAAGCTAAGAGTCAGCTACCGATTTGACAAAATGAGTTGATCAACAAGAAACTATAACGTGGGCTTTGTTGTGATTTTGAGTCATGCCATGGTTGGAAAATGGTGGTGTCTTCTGCTTTACTGGCTTTTTTTTGGGTCCCTGTAACTGAGTTTTTTCTACGAAATGTCCGTGTGAGAGACTAAAAAGAAATGTGAGCAAAAGGAGGTTACCGTACTTTTTTATTGTCACTTTTCTCACATAAAAGATTTTTAGGTAAATTACACTAAGAGCCCGTTTGGATTGACTTCTTTTCGAACTTTTTTTATGAAGATGCAGGTCATTTTGTGCTTAAAATAAGCTCAAAAAAATAATGAACCATTTAAATAGTTTATCTAAAAAGCGTACGAACATATGTAAAAAAAATAAGTTCGGACTACCAACTTATTTTTTTAAATGCATACTTAAAGCCAATCCTTTAATAAAGTTATGAATATGAAGATGCAGGGTGTGTTTGGTATGAACGAAAATGTTTTTCTAAAAAGTACTCTGTCTGTCTCAATTTAATGCATACTTTCTTTAAAAAAAATGTCACGTTTTTATTTTTAGAAACGATTTAACTTTATGAGATGATTTACGGTCACAAATTTATCTAAGACTTATTTTGAGCCACAAATATCAAAAGTCTTAATTTTTTTCTTCAACTTCGTGTCTAGTCATATTGTGCCACATTAATTGAGACAGAGGGAATATTTCCTTTTAGAAAATAAGTAGTTTATTTATTATTTAAGTCTGATAAAGTAAGCAAACCATATTATCTCAGATGCATGTATATATAATTTAGATAAATATTATGGGTGTTGGAGTGGAGGTAGGGGTATGGGGGTGGTGAACTGAGGGCTAAATGGGTGGGAGAGGGGTGGGATGTAGTAGAGGGTGGGAGAAAATAATCAATATAGAATGTGGAATATTAATGAAATTTATTTTCCCTACTTTTCATAGGAAAGTTATTTTTCATCATTTTAAGGACTTATTTTCCAGAAAAAAATGTTTTTAAAAATTTTAACCAATCAAACATGAAAATTTGAAAAACCTCCCTACCAAACACACCCATACTCAAATAATATTGATTTAAAATAGTAGAGCTTTTATGGTCCTTAAATTATTGGTGAATTTTGCTTTTCACTCTTGTGATATACGATTCAGCATATTTAAATTTTAATTAATTTAAATGTGTATTTTTGGTCTCTTCATGTAATATGTCATATTTAGTCATTTATATAACTATCTTACCGTCAAATATAAAATAACAATACAAATTTAATATAGCACTTGATAATTAAGTGATGGAATAATTAATAATTATGATAAACTAGTGAATAATCACAAGCAAAGGGATCAAAAATGTACAATTCAATTGATTAAAGATTTAACATGCTTGTCAGATATCATAAAGACTAAAAAATTACCAATAACTGAAGAACTAAGGGTGTGTTCGGTATGGAGGAAAATGTTTTCCTAGAAAATAAGTGAATTTGCACTTATTTTCTCATGTTCGTTTGGATAGTGAAAAATAAGTGAATTTCTTACTTATTTTGCCGTATTACTGGGTTGATAAACGTTTTAGGAAAATACTCATCCAAGCCTCACCAGCTCCAACCAACCCCACCTCACTACCATCCACCCACCTACGCCCCCACCCCCCTCAAAAAAAAATTCTTTTAATTTTTTTTTATTTTTTGCACACCCACCCCGACCCTCACCAACTCCAACCCAACCCCATACCCCCCACCCCCACCCACACCCCACTCCCACTCACCCACCCCTACGCCCCCACCCCCTCCATTTTTTTTTTATTTTTTGCACCCCCACCCCCAACCACTCCCGTAACCCATACACCACCCCTCCCCCCGCACCCTACCCCCCCACCCACCCACCCCCTCCCACAACATTTTTTTTGAAGTTTTTAATTTTTTTTCTAAATTTTCTACACGATCACATCCCCCATCACCCCCCCCCCCCCCTTGCGTGGAACCCATACCACACCAACACCCCCCTCCCCAACCCTAACATTTATTTTTGAAGTTTTTTATTGTCTTTTGCGAGTTTCTACACCCCCCCCCCCCCCCCACACCCCACCCAAAAAAAAAAAAAAAAAATTTCACCACACACCCCCACGCCTCCCCCCCAATACCCCATCACCCCTTTCAAAAGTTTTAATTTTTAACCATGCAAACATTCAATTTTTATAATTGTCAACTTTTTTTCAAGTTTTTTTTGGAGGGGGTGGGGTGCAAAAATCCAAAACATTTTAAAAAAAAAAAATTGGCGGGGAGGGGGAAGGAAGGGGTAGGGTGCGGTGGGGTGGGGTGAGGGTCAAAAAAAAAAAACTAAAAAAAATGTCAAAACTTTGTTTTCAAAAATATTAAAAAAAAATTTTACGGGTGGGGGGCGGGGGGGGGGTGAGGGGTAGGGTACTTTTTTTTCAAAAAATAATTTTTTTGCCGGGGGGAGGGGGCATGGGGTGCGGGGTAAAAAAAAAAAAAGTCAAAAAAAATTTTCAAAAAAAAAAAAATTGCGGGGTGGGGGGAGTAGGGTGGGTTTGGGTGGGGGTGCAAAAAATCAAAAATAATGTCAAAACTATTTTTCTAAAAAATTATTTTGGACCTGTGAGTGGGGTGGGAATGGGGGGCTGGGAGCAATGGGGTTTTGTGGTGACTGGGGTTAAAGGTAGAGAGCTCATTGTGAATGAATCAGAACTTGTTTTTCCTACTTTTATTAGTGTTTATTTTCCTGTAAGTTAAAAATATTTTCCAAAATTTTTTATCAAACGAACATGAGAAAATTGAAAAATATTTTCTGAAAAATGTTTTCCTCCATACCGAACACACCCTAAAAGATTACTAATCAGCTTTTATAGGAAAGTTGTAATATAAAGCCTAAAACTGTGGAATTTACTAACTAAAACTGTCTTTATCTTGCTTTAATAAGTGGAATTTATTAAGCAACTTTACATTGATAAGACAAGATTGAGATATGTTTTAAATGACGGACCAAACTAATTTTAAAATAAATTTATAGAAGTGTAATTAAAAGTTCTTAAATATTAAACAAAAGTTAAAAAAAAAAGTGTATTAAATGGAAAACGCGGAAATTATATGATTAACATGGAAGGCAAGTTGAAATTTTCGCAAGAACTTGATACACTTTTTTTTTCTTTTTTCAAAGAAACTCACCACTAAATATACCAACAACAACATCATCACACTCCGTGCAGAGTTGGGAGAAATGGTTTATGACTCTTTACAAACTATTTTAGTTTTATGATTTTTATTTTTCACATTACGGGTCATTTGGTACACGGTATAGTGATATTCCGGCAATTAATTTGAGATTACCTTTTATACTATATTTCAGTAGAACGTATTTAATTCTATTCTGCGTAAATCTATATCTTCTACCAAATAAAGTATAAAATAAAGCTCATAATTAAAGATGGGATATTCCACGCAGGATTCCCACCTTTATCTCATTAACCTCGGTATTTCATCTTAATCTTTGTATTTACAAATTAATCTCAAGCATTATAATTCTAAAATTATAATACTGGAATAATTTAACCGCATATCAAACAACCACTAAGAGATCTGGAAAAAAAAAATAAGAGATCTGAAAAGTAAAAGAACAGGAGAATAGGAGATGTCATTTCTTGTTCCGGATAGACAATTGGCTCAAAAGTATACCAATAAAAAGATAACATGTCAGCTGAACAGGACTCAAAATCCTAGCTAGCCCTTTAACTTATTCACAGTCCATTACTAAGAGAGCTCCCAAAAGAAAAAGGTGGCGAGGTGAACAAAGCTATTATTCCCAGAATTAAAAACATTTCAGCAAACAAAATGAAGCATACCGATTTTGAGAATGAACTTCCACTTCAGAGAACTAGTTGATCTTTCACCACACAACCAGTCAATTTGCTACCAAAAAAAAAAAAAAATGCAAAAACATGAAAATTAGTTCAGCGAAAAGCAGAAATGAAATGACCAACACACACACACACACAAAAAAAAGGAGTAAGAACCAAAAAAACCACTCACAGAAACAATGATAGCTTCAAAAGAAGCAAACACAAAATTGGGGTTTTCAAGCAAAAGAATTAGTAGAAAAAAAGGTTTAAAAAAAGAGGAAGAAGGAAGCAGCTAAGGATTTCACAAAATGAGTTGAAAATTGAAGGGGCATTTGATTAACGAAGAAATAGAACGTGGGTTTGTTATGATTTTGGGTGGGTACGACAATTTAGGGGTTCATGTATGAAAAAAAAGGAGTAAACCAAAAATTAAAACAAAGCTAATGTCTTCAAAAGAAGCAAAAACAGATGGGGTTTTAAAGCGAAAAAATTACCAGAAAAAGGTATAAAACAGAGCAAAAATGTAAGCTACCGTGTCCAAAAAAAATGAGTTGAAACTTGAAAGGTGTATTTGATTAACAAGAAACAATAACGTGGGGTTTGTTATAATTTTGAGTGGGAACTACAATTAAGGGGTTCATTTCATGCCATGTATGGAAAATGGTGGTGTCTTGTGCTTTACTGACATTTTTTTGAAGACGGCCTGTTTCTGGAAACTGTCTTATTAGTAAAAGAAATTGGAGAAAAAGGAGTTATTGTACTGTAATACTTTTTTATGCTCGCACTTTTTCTCATATAAAAGATTTAGATAAGGCAAAAGTCATAGTTAGCCCCTAAACTTCGCCATATTTTTCTCTGGAGTATCTAAATCGAGGATTGTACCCACGTATCTAAACTGGCCCGAATTTGTACCCACTTAAATACTTTTTTCGATTATCACCACAATTATAGAAAAGGCACTCGCTGCGTATTTAAAGCATTTACATGGTATTTTGCCCACAATAATACTCAAAAGATGAATTATGAGAAAAGAAAAACTAATTTAAAAAAAAAAAAAAAATCACAGATAGAAAAATCATCAATCTACAATTAACCCCACTTGGATTACGCATGAATGCCAAGATTTTTACCTATTTAGCATCACGACCAACCAAATGAAATAATCGCAACGAATAAAAGTACAGACAGACCAGTGCTTTGAGATGTTAATTATCAAATCGACTTCAAAGATAGTGGAAACGTAGATGTAAGGGAAAAAGACCGATCTTTTCTCTTTGGTATGGTAAGTAATCTTTGTGCAATTGTGTATTTGCCAACTGGACCGCTGACTACCAATTTACCACTATGGAATATGCGCTTAAAAAATCAAATTTCTTTGTTCTCTCTTCTTTTTTTTTTCTTTTTGGTTTCTATTAGATTTGATTATTTCTTTTCTTTTCTTTGTCAGAAAAATTCTTTTATAATTTTTTAGTACAAAGCTCTTCTTTCCCAATAAATTCACCCCCCCCTCCACCCTGCCCACCCATTGTCGCTCCCTCTCGCCGTTGCCGTCCCTTTAAATCCGTCATTTTTCCGTCTCGTTTTTTTCTTGTTTGATTTTTAAAAATCGATTGTTTTGTGGTTATCGTTCATTATTTTCTTTGCGTACGAGAGAGAGAGAGAGAAAAAAAAGTGGTGGCGGTCTCCATATTTTCCGTCGAACAAGATAACAACTGTGGATAACTATTGATTCAAAGAAAAAGTGATGAGATGGTGATTTCCCCGATCTAAAAAAAAGAAAGATGAAAAGTTCGGTTATTATGCGGTGGCATCAACAACGATGGTGGCCGCCGCGCGGCGGGGGGTTGTGGAGGAAATAATGACAAAAACTCAAGAAGAAGAGGTTTTTTTTTTAAAAATCAACAAAAGTATGTAACCTTTCACGCGCCTATGGTAAGTGCATTACGCACATTTTGCCACCTCAGCAAAAAGTATCTAAGTGGTACAAATTTGGATTGGCTTAGGTACCCAATAGGTATAATTCTCAGTTTAGGTACCCCGGAGGAAAATGTAGCAAAGTTTAGGGGGTCATCTATGAATTTTGCCTTTAGATAAATTACACTAAGTAGGCGTTTGGACATGCGGTTTGAAATCATGATTTGAAACCATGAGATGAAATCAGCGTTTGGAGATGCATTTCATCTTATAGTTTCCCAAATCATCCAAAAAGGCATGATTTGGGGTTACAAACCATGGTTTTAAAAAATTTAAATATAAACCTTGACCCATAAGTTTATATTTTATTAAAAAAAAAGACCATAAGTTAGTAAATATGTTTAACAATTACTCCCACCAATCATTTACCAACCTCATTAACTTCCACCAACCTTTATTTATGTCTATCATGTGAGAGGATTATATTAAAGAGTAGTTACATTACTATTCATGTTAAATTTTCGTTTTTATTGAGCTAATGTTTGATCAATTGATGTTGTATTTTTTAGAAAGGTCTTCTAGTAGTGTATTAATTTTGTTATCAATTATGACTTGCTCATTTGGTAAGATTGTATAAAAATCGGGAATGTTTTGATAGTTTTTACAATTTGTGGGGTTTTTATATCTATAAGAGAAAATAAAGCTTAAGATATCCAAATTACATGTCCAAACATGGTTTCAAACCATGTCCAAACGGCTCCTAAGTTGTGAATATAAAGATATAATAGGTTGTGTTTGGTATGATCGAGTTTTTTAAAAGTATTCTTTTAGAAAATAAATAGTTTTTAATTTATTTTTAAAATAATTTGTTAAGTAAACAAAAAATATTATCTCAAAAATATTTATATATAGTTTCCTAAATGTAAAATGCGGAAACTATATGATTCATGACATGGAGGCAAGTTGAAAATTTTGTGTTCTTTCTTTTTTTGGGAAGTTGAGATTCACAAGTTTGAAAATGAATTGGAGCTATTTTCTTTTATTCTGTTAATGACCTTGATGGATATTTAAGTTGGGGCCTTTTCTTGGGATCTTATGGCATAATATTGGGACATGATTTCAAATCAGCAGGTTGATTTGAATTTGAAACTTTATTTTGACATGTAATTTGAATTTTTTTCTATAAATATGAAAACTCATAATTTATGAAAATTATCAAAACTTCTCAACTCTCATGCAATTTTACAAAATGAGCAAAACATAGTGCATAAATAAAGTATTGGAATATCCTAAGGCGATGCATTAGTAAATCACATATCCCTATGTTTCCTTTATATATAAATGTTTGCAATTACATATTATTACAAACTTTCAAATACACATAATTTTATAAAGATTCACTTATCTAAAAGATCAACAATTAGTACTGTAGTAACTAGTTATTCTTTAATATAATCCTCTCATGTGGTATGGACAATTTCCTTATGTTGACCACGAGTCTTTTTTGCAAATTTAAAATGATGGGTCTTTTTTACAAAATATAAACTTATGGTTAAGTTTTACATTTAAAAAAATTGAAATCACAACTTGGATTTTAAAATCCACTATTTAGAGAATTTGAAATCATGATTTGAAATTAAAGTTAACAGCAGATTTTATAAACAAACGTTGATTTAAAATTGAAACTTGTAATTGAAGTCCAAAATACTATGATCAAATGCCCACTTAAATGTCAAGCAAAAAGAAAGAAAAAAGATTCCCTAAACGGAAAACGCGGAAATTATATGCTTCATGACATGGAAGATAATTTGATATTTTCGTTTTCTTTCTCTTTTTTGGAAGTTGAGATTCATAAGCAAAAACTGATGAAGAATGTAAAAGCACATTAGTATTTCTAATGCTAGAACACTAGCAGAAAATAAGGAATTAAATCATACCCATTTTGAGTATTGGGTTTCTTGTGATTTTGAGTGGGAACGAAAATTTAGGGGTTCATTGATGCAAAATTTATGCCATTGACTGCTGAAAAATGGTGGAGAAAAAGGAGTTACTGTGTGTAATACTTTTTTACTGACATTTTTTTAAGTTATGCATATAAAGGACTGTATCAACGAATATGTTTTTATAAAAAGTTTTCTTTTAAAAAATAAATTTTTCTATTTGTTAATTAAGCAGGCTCAAAAATATTTATATATAACTGTCCTATGGATGGAGAAGAAATTGGAGAAATGAGAGGAGTCCTACTGTAAAAGCATTTGTAATACTTTTTTAATGTCACAATTTTGACCAACTAAACATAGAAAAAAAGATATTTTCTCCGGTAAATAACAAATGAAGTTAAGCATATAAAGGTATAGGTGTGTCCTGGTAAATAATTGTTTTTATGAAAAAGTTTTCTTTTGAAAAATAAATAGAATACTTTTAGAAACCAAACCAATATTTTATTTGTTAACTCAAACCAAACCAATAAAATTCGGGGTTTTTCAACCTCGGTTTTCTCGGGTATTATCTTGATACAAAACATATTTATATATAATTTAGATATATAATTAAGGTGGAAAAATAACACAAAATGTGAGAAGAGTGATGACATTGTATTAAAATATTCAACAAAAGCTAATAAAGTGGTCAAAATAAATATTGCTAATTAACAAGCCATATAAAGAAAATGACCATAATCTTAAAATACTAAGTCATGCTAAAATAAGTACGGGTATATTACACGACAAAGAAATAAAACTTGAGAAATAAATTAGAAGAATAGATATCCTATTTCATTCCATGGTAAATTGAATTTCTTTGTTAGCATTAGTGTTGAGTTAGTTTTGGTTTGGACTTTATTTGAGTTGGACTTTATTTGAGTTACTAATATCCATAGGATATAAAACTTATTGACATTTTCATCCTTTAATATGATAAACTTATTTTCCTTTAAAAATATTTATACAATTTTGACAAATAAATATTTTTACTATAAAATAAAAGTTTGAAAAGATATTTTCCTCCATACTTTTTTTAGTTAAAACTCAAATAATCAAATGATCGGGTTTTTGATTTAAGATGATAACATTTTTTCTGGTTTGACTAATTTAATTGGTCAATTTTGGTTTTGATCCTTTTGATATATGATTCTAACATATTTAAACTTCATGTAAAATAAAATGTGTGTTTTTGTAGCTTCATGTAAAAATACGTTTGATTCAATTATTTGTAGAACTATATAACCATAAAATATGCAAAGTAATATAAATTAAACGTGACACATGAGTAATTAAGTGGTGGAAGGATTAATAATTATGACAAATTTATGAACATTCACAAACAATGGAATCAAAAGTGTGCAATTCAAACAATAAGAAGTTTGATGTGCTTGTAAGATATCATAAAGACAAAAATAAAAAAAAAATTACCTATAACTAAAGAGCCAAAAGGGTTACTAATCCAAACGATTGTACAGGAAAGTTGAATATAAAGAATCCAAAATTTTCTTTATCTTGCATTAATAAGTTGACTTTATTACTCCAGCTAATTTTGAGTTAATAGCTTATATGATCACTCAACTTAGGGTAATTGACCATCATGGTCACTCAACTTTGGGTAATTGACCATTATAACCACTCAATTTTGTTTTGTCTTTCAAAAGTCACTCAATTTGGGGTAAGTGACCGCTATAGTCACTCAACTTTATTTTTTCTTCAAAAGTCACTCATCTTCGGGTAGTTAGCATCCATAGTCGCTTAACTTTGTGTAATTGGCATACATAGTCATTTTAATCCGAAATATAATTTCCGGTACATATCTAATGACGTGGTAGTTTTTAAAAAATTATCTTAAAAAATAAAAATCAATAATTAAATTTATTTAATTAGGATCCAACTCATCATAATTAGTGCATATAATACTAAGGTTTTAGGATATTTATTCATCATTAATACATGAAAATAACAAATTTTTAGACAATATATCTCATTTAATATTGCAAGGCATAAATAAGACCAAAAAAAGATTCTAAGAATATAAAATTCTATCAATTAAAAAAGTGAACAATAAACAGAAAATAAATCATAACCTCGATATTCAAATAAAACATGGAAAGTTTTTT
The DNA here is from genome assembly GCF_029784015.1 of Lycium ferocissimum. Taxonomy (NCBI): domain Eukaryota; kingdom Viridiplantae; phylum Streptophyta; class Magnoliopsida; order Solanales; family Solanaceae; genus Lycium; species Lycium ferocissimum. Next base: position 32,291,829 of record NC_081350.1, read on the forward strand.
TTAATAAGGTTATAAAACTCTCGCTCAATTTCTTATAAGAACCTTTTCTTTGAATATTTTAGAGGTTATGATTTATTTTGTGTTATTGGCTCACTTGTTTAATTTGACAGAATTTTATATTCTTAGAATAATTTACATAGAATAATTTTTTATTATTATTTATGCCTTTCAATATTACTTGAGATATATTTGAAGGGAATTCTAGCAATCTCAAGTACAGAATAGCAGTGGAAAATAAAAATTTATTGCTTAATCCCCATACAAGATCCATGTGTTTCAATCAATTCGACAAAAGGATCAGATCACTTACCTTTTGATGCGTAATTCCTCGATATACTTTCTGCCAAAACGAACCGTATGTGCTGCTCGAGAACGAACGACCACCCTCTACCAGTATCCACACACGAATGATCACAAACAGACACGAAGTGCTAGCTTCTAGTTCTGCGGTATAATTTCGGGTTGCAGATCCTAAGTCGGCTACCAAAAATTAGGTCATAGTTATTTCCAAAATAACTTTGCAAAAGGTTTTTTTCTTCTTTTGCGCCTTCTGAAATATTAACGTTTCTCACTATTTATAGTGATACATTAATCCTAATAATTCAAACCCTAGCTCATGTAGAGTCTTAGTTGATTAGGATATCTAATTAATTAAGATCCTAACAAATTAGAAATTCTAACTTGATCAGATTTTTCAGTCTTTGTGTAACTATTGTTTATATTTATAGTTATCCAATAATGTAAATATAAATCTGAATTATATTTTAACCATAAAATATATTCGGATTTACATTATTAAATAATGCATTAATAGAAATTCGAATTTATATGTTCATAATATATAAATACAAATTTACTAAAATGACCCCAGTCTGCTTATCACATTCGTGATGCGCGACCCAATAGATTTATATGACGTTATCAGTAAAATTAACACTATATTGATTTCACAAATCATAATTGGTCTCTAGCAAGACATAATAATAATTTAAAGTTCGTAGTAACCTAATTAAATAGCATATGTCATAGTCCTTTTGTCACACGATATCTAATTCGAAACATAGGGCATGTATAATGTCATCCTTATATTGTTCAAATATAATTTCTCGATCCCTTAGTAAACTGATAAGTTAAATAATATTGATAACTCTTTCAGTTCATTTGAACACGCCCATGCATTTCTCAATCGTACTAATCAGGAGACCCAAAAGATATCTCTCTCAAAGATAGGGACAAATTCCATCTTGAATAATCACTATCATCCACATAGTTCACATTATGTTCAATCATACCCTTTATGATTATCCGATTAAAGATAATGTTTGAGAATGTAAAAAAAAATGTTCCTTATGTAGGATACTATGATAATCTCAGGTGTGAGGATTGGCTGACATAACTATTATTAGAATCACTTATGACACTGATTCATGTAGTGATCCCATAACAAGTCTATCCAATATGTTGTTTGCTAACAAATACCTATAAGTTTAATTTATACCGTACACATAATTATCGATTAAGCTCATGCTAGTCTTGTATCATTATAATCAAATTATCAATGATTAACTAGGTGTATATATACTATTATACGTAACACAAAAACAATATAATAATAAGCAATATAAATAAAATCTTTTTTATTACTCAAAAACATAACTAACAAATAAGGTCCATACAATGTTCTAGAGCATAACCAACAACAACATTGTCTAAGTTCATTAGTTTTATGTATTAATGATGAATAGTATCCTAAACTTTACTATTATATGCACTAATTATGATGTATTGGATCCTAACTAAATAAATTTAATTATTGATTTTAATTTTTTGAGATATTTTAAAAAAATATTATAACTACCACGTCATTAGATATGTACCGAAATTATAATTCCGGCTAAAATGACTATGGAGGTCAATTACTCAAAGTTGAGTGACTTTTGGAAAGCAAAACAAAGTTAAGTGACTATAGAGGCCACTTACCCAAAATTAAGTGACTTTTGAAAGATGAAATAAAGTTGAGTGACTATGATGATCAAATACCAGAAGTTGAGTGGTCCTATAAGCTTTTAACTCAACTAACTTTACACTGATAAGATAAGATTGAGATATGTTTTAAATGACAGAGAAAAATAATTGCAAAATAAATTTTAAATGTATAGAAGTGTAACATCAAAAGTACTTGTTAAGCAAAATGAAAAAAAAAATGTTTCCTAAATGGAAAAGCGGTAAAAATTGTCTTAAAATGTCTTTTTCTTGCATTAATAAGCTGAGTTTATTAACTAACCGTAACACTCCGTAAATCCGGGCTAGGTGTGAATATGTTAAATGGATATTATTTTTTGCTGGAACACTAGGAGAAAATAAGGAATTAAATCATGGAACACTCAAAGAGAACCAGATAATAGTTGATGCATTTGATTAACAGGAAACAGAATGTGGGTTTGTTGTGATTTTGAGTAGGAACGATTAGGGGGTTCATTTCATGTCGTCATTGATGCAAAATGGTGGTCTTTTGCTTACTGACATTTTTTTCTATTGCGACTGTAAACTGAATCTTTTTCTGGCAACTGTCCTAATAAAAAATTGGACAAAAAAGGAGTTACTGTACTGTAATACTTTTTTGTTGTCACTTTTCTCACATAAAGATTTAGGTAAATTACACTAAGTTGTGAATATAAAGGTAATATGTTTTTATAAAAAGTTTTGTTTTAAAAAATAAATAGAATACTTTTCAAAAAGTATTCTATTTGTTAACTAAGCAGAAAGTATTATCTCAAAAATATTTATATATAATTTAGATAAATATTATGGATCGTTTGGGTGGAGCTAAAGTGGTGGGGTGGTGGGGTGGGGTATATCAGAGGATGGGAGAAGAGAAATTTCTTTTCCCCCACTTTCTATGCCAAAAGTCATTTTCATCCTTTTTAAGAAACTTATTTTCCTAAAGATAATATCTTCTAACAATTTTGACCAACTAAAAATAGAAAATGGAAAGATATTTTCCTCCATACCTAACAAACTCATAACCAAATGATATTGATTTAAGATAATAGCACTTTTGGTCCTTAAATTATTGGTAAATTTTGGTTTTGATCCTTTTGATATATGATTCAACATATTTAAACTTCATGTAATTTAAAATGTGTGTTTTTGCCGCTTCATGTAAGAAAAATGTTATATTTAATTATTTGTAGAACTATATACCATAAAATATGCAATAGCAATATAAATTAAACATGACATATGAGTGATTAAGTGGTGGAAAGATGAATAATTATGACAAATTTGTCAATATTCACGAGCAATGAAATCAAAAGTGTACAATTCAAACAATCAAGAAGTTTAATGTGTTAGTCAAGTATCATAAAGACAATTTTTTTTTTTTTTTTTTACCTATAACTCAAGAGCCAAAAGGGTTACTAATCCTAACGATTTTATAGGAAAGTTGTAATATAAAGCCCCAAAATTTTCTTTATGTTGCATTAATAAGTTGAATTTATTACTCCAACTAACTTTACAGTGATAAGACACAAGATTGATATATGTTTTAAATGACGGAGAAAAATAATTGCAAAATAAATTTTAAATTTTATAGAAGTGCAACATCAAAAGTACTTAATGTTAAACAAAATGAAAGAAAAAAAAGCTTCCTAAATGGGAAAGCGGTAAAAATTGTCTTAAAATGTCTTTTCTTGCATTAATAAGCTGAATTTATTAACTAACTTTACACTGGTAAGACAAGGTTGAGAAATGTCATAAATGACGGACTAGAATATCTGGAAAACAATTTTATTGAAGTGTAACATCAAAAGTTGTTAAATGTTAAGCAAAAAGAAACAAAGTGTTTCCTAAATGGAAACACGGAAGTTATATGCTTCATAACATGGAAGGCAAGCTGAAAACATTAGTTTTTTTTTTTTTCTTTCAAAGATCGATAGTTGTCACCATTCATTTGTGAGACTGCGTAATTTCAACGGCCATATCCATCGAAAGCGGACGGAAATCACAGTATTTGATTGACTTATCGATGGGAAAAGACTCGTTAGAAAAACAATAATCTCAATTCCATTGTTATTTTCGACGAAAAGGACTTCTCAATGACTCAACGTACATTTAGGACTCATGAGAATTTAAAAAATGACTAATTTTACTGTGGCTGGGCGTTGATTTTTTTTTTTTAAATTGTTTTTTATTACATAGGGGTACGGAAAATAGGAAAGGGGATTATAAAGTGGAGAACCGAACCATCGCTAAGAAGGTGAAAGTTTAGGTAGCCAACCAACTAAATTACTAAACATGTAGCCGTCGAAAAATTCAGATGGATTACTAGTGAAATTATCCCTAGAAATTATCAACGAAACTTTTGTCCCAAATCAAAGAAAAACCTTTAGTTAGAACTTTAATATGACATCTGTATAAAAGTTACGTTAGCAAATTGATTGAAAACCTATGGATGTTCAAAATAATAAAACTGAGATGGATGAAACATTCTTGAGAAGAGGGATGTAATGGGATTTATAGAGGGTGTAGTGGGTTACCTAATAGAGATAAGAGATTTAGGGCTCGTTTGGTACGGGGCAATAAGCTATCCCAGTATTATAGTTCTAGGATTATAATCTATGGACTAATATATTCCGTCCGGGAGGGGGGATAAAATAATATCAAGTTTGATGGGATAAGATGGGTTACCCAAGATTATGCTTGGATAAATTTTATACCTTTTTTGGTTGAAGGTATAAGTTTATCCCGGGATGAATTTATACCTTCGATCAAAACAAGGTATAAATTTTATTTCAGAAATAATTTCGGGATATCCCACCTTATTCCGCGTACCAAACGACCCTGATAACGTCCAAATCTACTCCTCAAAGAGAAGTGTACACGATCGTATTGCAATATTATTTACCCAATTATGATTCTGGGTCGAATCCACAAGGAAAAATATAAAGGCGATCAAGAAAGTTAAGGAATTATCACCAACAAAGCTAAGCCAAACACGTTTTTCAATATTTGATTTTTTGATTTAAAAACTAACAAAGACAAAACTAACCTAGAAAGCAAGTAAAATGATCAATGGCCACAAGCATGGATACAAGGGAAATTACTCTCAAGAAATGATCCAATGTATTTTACGATTTTATAACTAGGAGAGAGCTTATGTTAATAGATAATGGTTTCTAAAATCTCATTAAAAGTTTTCCAGCCAAATCAATGAATTTCACTCTAAGCTTTTTCAAGACTTAGAGTGTGATATCAAGCACAACCAATTGAATCTCAAGTTAACTTTTCTATTCCTAGTTTAAATTATTAGATGAGGTTTAAAGCCTCAAATTCTTGTTAACTAATCTTTCCCAACCTCAATTTTCCTCTTCCAAACTCAAACCGAAGTAAATAGGCGAGTTCTAGGGTTAGCTAATCCCTGAAGAAACATTAAAGAACAAGATTAATTAAATAAACAAGGGAAAAGGGTCAAGATTAATTAAATAAACAAAGACTTATTTTGGGTCACTTCAATAAAAATAAAAATCATTCAATACATAAATAATAACATAAGATCCCCTTATTCCCCCAATTCTCTCAAGCTTCATACCTACGTATTGGGGAATATGGGGATCTTATGGGTTATTATTTAGTTCGGTCGGGTTTAAATACTTTAAAAGAATAATTTGTATATATTTATAAACGGAGAGGGGTATTTTTGACCCAAAATAAGTTTCGAGGATAGCCCTTTTTCAAAGTAGATATTTTTGACCCTTTTCCTTGTTTATTTAATTAATCGTGGAAAAACCTAGAACATTATTTACTTTGAGTAAAGATCATTGAATACATAAAATAACAAGAGTTTCAATCCAAAAACTTTAACAATGTATATTTTCATAAACAAGTTTCAAGCATTGGAATGAAGTACTATACACTTAAATATTCAATACAAAGCAAGGAATCAAAGAAATGAAGTAAAGGTTCAAGAAAGTGCTCCACCAAATCTTCAAATTTTCAACCTCAAAGTGTAGTGTAGGAACCCTAGTCTCCAAAACTTGTGTTGAATGGCCAAAGATGAAGATATTTTCTCTCATGTTTTGCTTTATAGTCCCAAAATTTTGGCAATCAAAACAGCCCCTGATTTTTGAAATTTCAGTTCTGACCCTTTTTTTTGTTTTTTTTGCAGTTTTAGCCACATTTTTCATTTTCTTCAATTTGACCTCTTTTTGACTTCTTTTTCACTTGATTTCTTCCCGTTCACTTCTAATTCACATAAAACCCATAAAAAGAAAGTAAACAACATTAAATGCACTACTTTATCAATCAAACATAAAGAGATAAGTTGGTAAAATACCAACTTATCAGACCCCTTAGTGTACCTTAGTGTAGCTGATAGTAGGAAATTGCCTAACAAAGATAAGAGGATGAGAGGGAAAAATAGAGAACAAAAAGGTCTAGTCATGGTATATAAGGCATTTTTCGATAGCTGGCCATCGATAATTCTTAAAAATACATCGAAAATCACTTATTTAGATAAATGTTCACCAATTCTATTCATTTACTATTATTGCAATCACCCATCATTATCAACTATCAAAACTTATCACCCACGACTATCGTTGCTGTCAATCACGCACAATAAGTTGTCACAACTACTAGACACCATTTACAACCATTATCACCACCCACCAATCATTACCGACAATCACCACTATATATCGCAGCCCACCATCATCATTCACCACTACTATTAGCTATTACTATCATTCACCATCAACTATAAAAATCAACCACTTTCAGTCCTCATCACTTCTAGCTACTAACCACAACACCACCATTAGTCAACACCATCCCCGATCGACACCCCCAAGCACCACCACTAGCCATCACCAACACCAATCGTCATATAATTTTTAAAAAATATTTGTTGATGCAATATTAGATTAATTTATTATTTTATTAAATTTGATATTTATTAATTTTTGAATAAAGACAAGTTTTATATAGTCAAATGTTGAAAAAATAGCCTTAATTGGATATTTCAGGAAATTGCATAACTCCAAGTTATGTATATAATAATTGGATCCATAATCTACTTCATAAGATATCATAACCAATGCGAGCTTCAACTAGAAAAAAAAAAAAAGGATAAAAGAAATTAACACACCATCAAATACCTGTTCTACCGAGAGACAAGAATTGCTTCTCTATATACCATCCAAGTCATATTGACCATGACTTTTACTGCATAAAAACTAATGTTTTATATTTATAAAAATATAAATTTCTTGACACGTGCAACGCACGTGTATGTCGAGTCGAATATTACATAATTAGTATCAAATAATATTAATATTAATAAAATAAAATATGAGTAATCCTTATTCTATTTCATATGATACCATGACCAGATTCTAGCTTCAACTGGAAAAAGAACGGAAAAGGGCCTAAAAAGCTTCTGAACTATCGGATTTGGCAAAAAAAGGCCATCCGTTTACCCTTTGGCACTAAAATGTCCCCGACATCAACATATTGGCCTTAAAATGCCCTTATTTTTAATGGATCCCTCCGAAAATATAATTAAGAATTTCATTTGCTACGTGGCACTTATTTATTGTTTAGCTTTATAATTAACCTAAACTAATTTAATCCCAACCAAAACCCGGATCCATCCAATAACTTGTATCCGCCTGGACTAAAATCCCAGATAAACAAAGGAAAAAAAAATCAATCAACTCTGGAGACCAGTACCTTTTCCCCTAAGTAGTTAGTGCAAGCATATTCATTACTTTCTTCAAAGGCACATAAGTTAAAAAAGTAAGACTTTTAAATCTTAGATTCGCTTCTAATATAATCACAACTCACCAATACTTATGACTCTAGTGTCGCCTCCCACGACAACTTCCACCATTGTCCATGGCGGCGATTCTTGTCATTACTTTCTTATATATATATAAGTTAAAAAGGTGCTTTCATATCTTAGATTCGCCTCTGATCACAACTCATTAATACTTGTGCCTCCATATTTTGTCTTTCAAGAAACTTGTGACGACGATTCTTGATTGAACGTGCTCGAATTCGGATATCCGAAAAGGGATTTGGATCCCACCCGAGTGTTGCACGTGCGTTGCATGTATGCCGAGTCAAGTAGTACATGATTAGTATTGAATAATGTTAACATTATTAAAATAAAATTTGAGTAATCCTTAATCTATTTCATATGATACCATATGCTAGCTTCAACTGGAAAATAATAATAAAGAAAATTAATACAACACCATATACTTGTTTTGTCGAGAGACAAGAATTGCTTCTCTTTGCTTTTCGGCTAAGCTATAGTTTTTTATGCCCTTATTTAATTAGTTTAATAGCATATCATCTGGTTATCGTAATATCTATTATAATAGAATAGTTTTTAAGAACTAATTGAGGAAATCCAAGTCACGTTGATGAAGACTTTTACCCATAAAAATTACTATTTTTATATTGATAAAATACTAATTTTTTGACACGTACGTGGCACGAATATGTCTAGCAAAGTAGTACATGATCAGTACTAAATAATATCATTATTATTCAAATAAAAGTTAGAGTAATCCTTAATCTACTTGATATGATACCTAACCAAATGCTAGCGTCAACTGGAAAAAATAATTATAAATGGAATTAATGCACCATCACATACCTATTTTGCCGAGATACAAGAATTGCTTCTCTATATACCATCCAAGTCCTATTGACCATGACTTTTACTTCAGAAAAAATAATATTTATATTTATAAAAATATTAATTTCTTGACATGTGCGTTGCACGTGTATGTCGAGTCGATTATTACATATTTAGTATTAAATAATATTAACATTATTAAAATAAAAATTTGAGTAATCCTTAATCTACTTCATATGATACCAGCTTCAACTGGAAAAGAGAACGGAAAAGGGCCCAAAATGCTTCTGAACTATCGGACTTTACAACAAAACGGCCATTCGTTTACCCTTTGGCACTAAAATGTCCCCGACATCAACGTATTGGCCTTAAATTGCCCTATTTTTAACGGTTTCCTCCGAAAATATAATTAAAAATTTCATTTGCTATGTGGCACGTTTTTATTGTTTAGCTTTAATAAGATGCCTCAGGTTCTAGTTATATATAGCAATTAAGAACCCTTTTGTGGAGTAATTGCGCAGTTTCCCCTTCAAATGGACTGATCTTTATTTTTGCCCTTTAAATGGGCTGGTCTTTGATTTTTGCCTTCAAAATCGAGGCATAAAATCTTAGGGAAAACAACACAAACTAACCATCCAAACCAAACTATTTATCCTTACTTGCCCCTTCTAAAACTAATTACCCTAAACACCCCTTCAGTGTTAAATTATTAGCCCGTCGTGACAATTCTGTAGCAAACATTAAATTCCTCCCTTAGTCATATTCAATTTCTTTGTTCCCTTCTCTCCCTACACAATCATTCTTGAATATTTTATTACACTAATTAAAACTGCTCCAATTAGCGGGACATCAACAAATACTGCTATTAGTGTTGTTTATCCTTTTGATTTTTTTGTCTTTACCCCTTTTTTGTCTTTTTATTCTTCTATTAAAATATATAAATAAAATATTAGCTAACTATTTTTATACTAATAAAATATAAAAAAAGTTAATAATTAAACTACAACGAGAAGTAATAAAAATATGAAAATCACTATGTTATTTTACAATGAAATAAAATTTGTATCTAAAATATGACTTTATTTTTCATATTTTTTTGACACGTAAAACTTGCTAAGCATGATATAAAGATTTAAACATCAAAATTAAGCTTAATTTCTTTCTTCTTCTTTTCTCTCTTTTTTTTTTTTTTTTTTTTTGTTTTTTTTGGAAGGAATGAACCTAGCCTCTCTAATATTCTATCAGTATATGGTATATACCAGGTTGATATCATAGAATGAATCAGACTCTATGATACCCTGTCAGTATACAATATATACCAGGTTGATATCATAGAGGACTGGGCTTTTTTTTTTTTTTTTTTTGAAGGAATCAAATAGTCTTCTATGATACCCTTTTAGTATATAATATATAACTGGTTGATATCATAGTGGATAGGGCTCCTTTTTAAGGAGTGAAACAGTCCTCAATGATACCATTTAAGTATCGATATATACCACGTGTGTATCATAGAGGACTGTTGAGTGTTTTGTTGAAGGAATGAACTAGTCGATCCTCTATAATACTCTGTCAGTATATGATATATACAATGTGGATATCATAGATGACTGAGCTTTTTTTTTTAGGGAATGAATATCTTGTCATTATATGAGATATCATGTAAACCAGTCATCCATGATACCCTGTCAGTATATAGTATATGCCATGTAAGGATCATAGAGGATTGAATTGTGTTTTTCTTGAAGGAATGAATCAGTTCTCTATAATACTTTGTCAGTATATGATATATACCATGTAGATATAATAGAGATTTGAGGAGTTTTTTCTGTTGAAGGAATGAACTAGTCATTTATAATAATCTGTTAGTATATGATAGATACCACATAGACATTATAGAGGACTGGGTAGTACTTTTTTAAAGGAATGAATCTGTCATCTACTATACCCAGCCAATATAGGATATACTAGGTTGATATCATAAAGGATTGAGTGTTTTCTTAAAGAAATGAATGGTCAGTTCTCTATGATACCCTGTCAGTATATAATATTTACCACATGGGCATCATAGAGAACTGAAGAGTGATTTTTAAAGGAAAACCAGTCTTTTATGATATATCCTATTAGTAAATGATATATACCATGTGGATATCATACCTTGTCAGTATATGATACATACCATGTGGGTATCAAATAATATATGTAGTGGTTTTGCTGAGGTATTTGCATGAGGGTCACACTATTAAAGTTATGATTCATGTGTTTTTTATTTTTATTTTTAAGGAATGAACCAGTCTTTATGATACCCTGTTAGTATATGATATATACCATATGGGTATTATAGATGACTGAGCTCTTTTCTTAAGGAATGAATTGGTCCTCTATGATATCTTGAGAGGATATGATATATCATGTGGTTAGTCATCCATAATACCCTGTCAGTATATGATGTGTACCATGTAGGTATCATAGAGGATTGAGTTGTGTTTTTCTTGAAAGAATGAATCAATTCTCTATGACACCTTGTCAGTATATAGGGTATGATATATACCATGTGGGTATCATAGAGGATTGAGGGGTGTTTTTCTTGAAGAAACGAGCTAGTCCTCTATGATACCCTATCAATATATGATATATACCGTGTGGGCATCATCTAGGACTGAGTAATATTATAATGAATCTGCCATCTATGATATCCCATTAGTATATGATATATACCAAAATGGTATCATACATGAGTGTTTTTCTATCAGTATATGATATATACCAAAGTGGTATCATAGAGGACTGAGTGTTTTTCTTGAAAGAATGAACTGTCGGTCCTCTATGATACCCTGTCAATATATTATATACCATATGGGTAACATAGAGGAATGAGTAGTATTGTTTGAAGGAATGAATCAATCTTTACATGATGCCACCTATCAGTATATGATATATACCTTGTGGGTATCATAGATGATTAAGTTATGTTTTTCTTGAAGGGATGAATCAATCATCTATGATAAGCTGTCAGTATATGATATATACCAGGTTGGTATAATAGAGGACGGAGTGCTTTTATTGAAGAAATGAACTGGCAATCCTGTATGATACCATGTCAGTAGATGATATATATCATGTAGGTATCATATTATACTGTAATAGTATACTTTAACTACTACTGATTTGATATACTGTATGCTAGAATAAATTGGTTTTGGAGATATAAAAAAAAGAAGAAGATAATATATCAGTTATCCCTTTTAATGATATAAAAACAAAACAAAAAACAAAAATAAAGGATCCAAAACCTTTGGAGAATTAGATTATGAAAGAAAAAACAGGAAATAAAAAAAATTGACAAAAATGAACTTAGAAAAGGAGAAAAAAATGAATGAAAATCATCAGAAATTAAAATGAGGAATAAAAAAAAATACTAAAAAGGTGAATGAAATTAGATTATGGAGATAAAAAAGAATAAAATGAAAAGAAATAAATGAAATTAAAAAAGGAATAAGAAATAAAAGAAGAAAGACAATAGAAAAAAAAAAACGAAAAGAAAGGAGTTAGAACTAAATATGGGATCAGATAATGGTGAAAAAGAAAATAAAAAATAGTATGATTGGGATAAAAATAAATGAACAAAAAAGGAGAAAAAACAAAAGTAGATAAGAATTAGAAAAAAAAAAAAGAGATAATTACCTACAAAAGCTATAATGGGTAGAAAGGGTAAATAGTTTTATGAGTATGAAAGTAAGAGAGTAATGGAAAGATAATTATTTTGTGTGTAGTGGACATTGGTGTTCTTTCCCCTAAAATCTAGGCATAAATTTAATTTTGAAGGTCAAAAATTAAAGACCAGGCCATTTGAAGGGAAAAAATTATGGAACAGCACAAAATAAAGACAAAAGTGCAAATGACCCCACTATTTTTGTTGGAAGTTTCTTCCTTTAAATAGGGCCTTTTTAGGATGAATCCGAATTAATTAGGCCACTAAAATTTGAGTACTGGATTCATAAAGCCCAAAAGAATGCTCCATTTCCCACAAGACTTAAAAACCATTTTTGTTTTTATGGATGGGCCTTCAGAGGCGCTGATCTTTAATTTTTGTCCCTCAAATTGCTTATCTTTAATTTTGTCATTCGCTTAAAAAAGTGATCGAAAATACCCTGAAGTTCTGGGTTTGAATCCCGCTTAGCAAAAAAAAATAAAAAATCACAAGGCAAAGCTTCGTTAAACTTTTGACTTGCGAAATTTTACAACTATTTTTTTTTATTTTGCTGAAATTCTGCAAAAAGCCTAACTTTTGCCCTAATAGGCCTAATTTTGCTACGTGGTTCTGCCTTGTGATTTTTTCTTTTTTTTTTTTTTTGATTGAGTTAGGGTTAGAATCCAGACCAGAATTTTTTTTTAGGTAAAGAACAAAAATTAAATATCAGCAATTTGTGGGACAAAAATTAAAGACCACTTTTGAATAAGGACAATCGCGCAAATTACCCCTTTAAAACGACATCATTTAGTTCCCTAGATAACTGTCATCGACCGTTGATACAAAAGGCGGGAGTCTAGATAATAGGCGGGAATAGTTTACCAGTTAAATTAAACCCTTTACTAAAATAACCCCTCAAACTTCCACAAATTACACTCTCGGCCATCTTTTCCCATTCTTCTTCCCCCAAACAACCCTACTGAGGTTTTGCAAAAATGAAGTATGTAAAAGACCCGAACCTACTCATCAGGTACTGCGAACCTGTTTCCGATGCTGATGTGGAATTACAAAACTGCCCTTTTGAGTATGAATACGATAACTCTCCAATATCCTCACCGTCAGTAGCAGCAATAACGCCGTCACAGCAGCCCACCGGAATACTCATGTTATCTCTTCCGTCAACTGATGATTCAAATTCCCAAAATACCCCTCAAGATAACGAAGAATTCGAAACCCCACCGGAGCAAAATAATTCATCTCAGCCCTATTTTTCCGGGTCGGATGACCCGAAACCGAGTACAAGTGAAACCCTAGATTCTCATAACGGAGATAACGAGGGTGTTAATTTGGGAAATGATTCTGATGAACTAGGGCTTTCAAATCGGGGAGAAATTGAAGAACGATTGAGGAAGAGATATAGGGTTTCTGAGGAGGATTTGGATGTGAAGAAAGAACCGATTTTTATTGAAATTGATGAGACTCAGACACAGGGAGTAGATACGGAGGTGATAGAATGTGAGGAGAATTTTAAAGTTTATGAACGGAGTGTCGAAAGGAATGCAGATGAGTCTACTGAGAAAATATCCGAGAGAGGTGATGGAGGAGAAGTGCGCGAAAATGGTGAAAGAGGTGTCGAGAGGAATGTGGATTGTTCTAATGTGGAAGTTTCTGAGAGAGGTGAGGAGGAGGGAGATGGAGGAGCGAACAATAATAATAACGTACCCAGTGTGGTCCCACGAGTGGGGTCTGAGGAGGGTCGAGTGGATGTAGAAGTTATGCCTATATTGGGAGGTGGAGAGGCTGTTTCTGATAGACCTTCGGCTCAAGAGGAGGGATCTGGAGGAGAAGTGCGTGAAAATGGTGAAGGAGGTGTGGATGATAATGAGAAGTTGAATGGCGTTGGCATTGGGGAAATGCATGTGAATGGGATAAAGGATGGTGATGGTGAAAGAGGTGTGGTGAGTAGGAATTTAGATGAGAAGGAAAAGTCGAATGGTGTTTGTGTGAAGGAAATGCATTCGAATGGGATAACAGGAAGTGGTAGTGTTGGTGGTGGAAGTGTGAAGGGAAGGCGTGAATTGCCATTATCGATGAGGGGAGGAGACAAGAATGATGGATTAGTGGAAGATGTTGGGAGGAGGGAGACCAAGAATGGCGGGAGGTTTAAGGATTTAATGGAGGCTTTTTCTATGGTTGTTGGGGATGTGAATGGTGATAATAAAAATGATGCTGATTTCTTTGAGACTGCCAAGAGACGCGGAGTGACTTTTCCTCGGCCTAGATGGTGGCCACCGGAGGGATTTTCTGATTGATCACTATTCAGGGAAGTACAGCTTTTGGGGGGACTTGGCGATAGTTAATGTTCAAAGTTTTTTTAAGAGTTCTGGAAATAGAAGGGTTAGCACTAACTGCTTATTCGATGGCTAATTGTCTGTTGATGGTTCGGATAGAGGTGTGAAAGTAAGAGCCTTATGTTATGGTTGGCCCGACTTGCTACCTTTAAGCTACTTGTATTGGGATATTAGTAATTTAGGTTGGTTGAATCTTTCTCAATCGTCCTGGCTGGAGCTACACGTTCAACGGGTTGACTTCTCACCATTTACCGGAGATTTAAAAACATTAGATGATACTCTAAACTAGTGCCTTGCTTTCAAGATGATGTTAATTATGCAATAGATAGCTTGAATGGATGTATAATATGATTGTTTCTGGCATTGCTGAATCATAGAGATTTTTGGATGCCAGAGATAAATTTCTTTTAGGCTAAAACACTTTTAGACTTTCTGTAGATAATGCTGTATTGGTGGTGTGTCAACCATATGCTAGAAGAGATCTTTGAAGTGTTTGATCACCAAAGTGTTTTTCCTGATTGGCACCAAACATTTTGTACTGCTTCTTTTTTCTGATAATGATGGCTAAGCTGTATATGTTCATTAATTTGGTAACCTTAAAGTAAGATACTTATAGAACTATATTCCTTTTTTTTTAATGAAGAAATGGCCTTGCCTAGGCTATCAAAATGGTTTTGCAGTATTGTGTAGGTTTCCAAGGTGGACTGATGATCATTTACTCTAAAGGATAATGAACTTTAACCGGATTGTTAACTTTTCCACTCGCACTTATCCACACTTGTGTGAATTTTTATTTTATAAGTAAAATCCTATTTTGTACTATTATCATATTGTAGTTTACAACCTTACAAACACTGGACTCGTGGAGCTAGATCACATAGCTTCAGTTAACAAGTGTTGCCAAGCGGTTAATGAAGTGAAATAAAAATTATGGGAAATCAAAGTTCAGATTTCAAGAGATGCAAAATATGTTAGGTGATTTATTTAAGTTTTGAGGGGCAAAATTATTGGATACCTATGCTGACAAAAGATATATAACGGTGAAATAGTTGTATAAATATATATATATATATATATATATATGAACAATACCGTTGCCCAAAAGGACAAGCATTTTGCCCAGCCTGGTCAAAGTTGGCCTTGAACCATTATGCCTTGAAAAATAGGAGAGCATACTAAGCAGCCCCCCACCCCAATGTCATTATTTGCCTAAATGATCTTTTTTTATCAATATAAGATTTTATGCCTGTGTGGCATTTTGCCAGGATAACCAAAAGGTTGGCAGTAACTTTTCATGCATAGGATGAAAATTAGGTGGTGACTGATTAGGTAGTACATAAATTTTAAGCAACTCCAAGATAAGATCTATCCTTGCCTAATCAGTGTTTGTTAGAGGAATCGTGTGGGTGCCCAAGATACAAATTTTTTTATCTAATAGTATAGAAACAATTCATGGTGTCATTGTCTTTAGGTAACCCTACTATTCAGCCTTCAAGCCAATGAATCAGACACAATAGACAAGTTTGGCAGGAGGATAAGCAAGGACAAAGTCCCTCTACTTTTGGCATTTCATGATCCTACAGAAAGAACAAGAGAAATCATCAACAGAACTAAAAGACAGAAGGGTGTCCTCAATTTATGTTTAAAAAACTTTAGTGCATACAAAAATCTCTAGACATCACCACCTCTGCATTTTCAGCTATATTGTACAATTTGTCAACCTATACAAAAGGGGAAGAAAACAAACATATCCATCCGCTAAATCCAAAATTTCGTTTCATATTAGGTTACCGGCAAAAAGGTAAAAGGCAACCATCTGAATCCCTTCGCGGAACTTCTATATATTTGGTATGGGACATGCAGAGAGAGTAATGTGGTTTGGCCACAGAAAGCGTGATGGCATTTCTAGGGCTGGATGAGGTGCGGGTATATTGAGCTACTACCTGTGCTTGCTTGAGCTGCAAAACTTGCTGTTGGTAGGAGGAGTTCTGCCTGAGGGAAGGAGCTGTTGGATGGCACATCCAGCAGCAAGTCCTGATCAGAACTTTCATTTGCAAAACGGAAGGAATTCTCAGATGGCAATGCAAAAAGGCTTCTTGGACTGAAGCAAGAGCCATCATTCTCTATGATTTCCTTCTGTTCATAGCTGCTTTTCATCACCACTCTCTTGGGGCTCTTCATTGTTATGTTTGCCCCTGAAGAAAAATTCAATTAAACTGTTGTTTCCATCTGAATTAGAAACAAGTTGAACCACACTGCACAAAAATGGAGATAGGGTAGGTTCTGTTTCTTGTAAACAATCAATCAACTACACATTGATCCACAGGAAAAACAACTTGAGCATAGCTTCAAAATGTCTAAGAAGAAGATATCAGATAGAAAGAATGCTTGATAAAATCTATGTACCACAAAAAGACAGTATCCTATCCATCATCACACCTTTTATATTCTCTTCACATGGTGGCATGGAGGATTGGGGTGCGGTGATGTGGTCCACAAACACTGATTTTCCTATTGAACATTTTGTAATGCTTATCTAATCATAGACTTAAGATTTTCACGAGTATAACGTAACTGTCAGGATGGAGCGCCTAATATAATAGCCAAAAAAGAAAATAAATGGAGAGAAATAGAAAGAGAAGCGGAGATGTACTAATTCTTTCACCACTTCTTTATATTGATTTCAGTTTCAATTAGTCAATTTCCTCCTAACCGTCACAATGCATGTCATCTTTAGAAGAGAATAGGTCATTGTATAAGATGAATTAAATATCTACTACACTCTATCAGGAAATTTTAAAAAACTCCCAAGTATTTTTGGGTAAAAGTTTGTTATAAACAGAAGCAAGTGTACCAGACGAGTATAAAAGAAATAAGTAAAGACATGCAACGAACCTAAATATTTTGGATGTTGTCCGTCGCGTGGTCTCTTCATGTTCACTGAATGACCTGTGCCAATAACATTGGGCCCTCCTGCAACTTCAGAACTACTGCTACTATTTTTACATTTCATGTCCTGACATACAAGTAAATTGGCTCTAACTTCTGTCTAGCAAATGCAGTAGCATATAAGTGGGGGTCACTCAGTGAATTTTCATACGACAAATCATAAGCAAGGCTTACCTTAAGAAGATTAAATTGTTCCACCCACTTTGATTTCATTAAATAGCACAACATAAACCTCTTCAAGGTTCTACATTCTTCTACAGTCACCCCAGGGAACGAGTTATCAAAAACGCCTTCTGCAAGAAGTGTCTGGAAGGTAGATAAATTCTCCTCAAATTGAGAGCTCTCGAACATGCTCCTGAGACTGCAGAGAATTAAAAATGGGAATAAGATCAGAGCTCGACAACGCATTCCTTCTATCAAGCACCAGTATATTATGGTTCAAGTTCAACATAACCATCAATTATTTTCTAAAGCCCAATTAGAACAATTGAGAGATCGTACAAACCTCTCTGGAGGTGAAAAAGAATCAACAGGAGGTAAGTACTTTAGTAGTTGCTGTTGTTCATCACTTGACAGATGACTTGTGAATTCTTCATGATTAAGTACATCCTGCATAAACCATTGCCCACAATCACATTCATTTCTGCATATTGCTTATTTGGAAAGTGTAAACTGTAGGAGTCATGCTTAGATCCTTAAAAGTAACTATTAACAACCAAAAACCTGGTGAAAAAACAAGATCGAAATGGTTATTTACCGTTAAAGAGGAAGCTTATACCATTCAAAATACCATGATGTTTTTTCAGGTAAAAGGTTATGCATAATGACAATGAAAAGTAGAAAATAATTATAACTCCATGCAAAGAATCCCCAACTCAAAAGCCTGAGACGTAGGACCTTGTACGAAGCATGCTATGGTTGTATGAGATGAAGCAATTAAAAGTTATTTGTATAAAATAAAGAGACAGCAAGATACCTTAATGTCTATGTGGCACAGTGGCGAATTATGATGTCCGAGAATCTGCAATTTTTCAAGGTGATCCTTACTCCTGCAGTTCAAGATGAAATCAGAAAGATGGAAAGTATAGTCCATCACAAAGAAAATAGGCTTTACATCGACAGTCTCTTAAACTTTCCAGCAAATTTCATTTAGACACTCGAACTACGACTTATTCTAATTGAGCACCTGAACATATGATTTAGTGTTTTTATTATACACGGCGGTTCAAATTTTGGAAAACTTTTTGTGCATATTCTCAAGTGTCCATTACGTAGATTTTAACCACTTAAAATATGTCACTTCCTTTAATTATACGCATTAGCCAAGAAAATAATACCAAAGCCTTTTAGATTATTCAATTATGTATCTCAAACCACCACAAGCATTCTGTTACGGAAGTCGCAGGGAAAGCATGGACCATATCATGTTCATATAAGTTTCTGTTCCATATATCAGTCTATTTGTGTAGCCATACACTGTCAACCAATAGGAGGACAATTATGCATTTTAACACTTTATCCTTTTGGCTTCTGCTGGGACACGTAACACAATATGATATCCAGCTATAATGAAGAAAGCACCTTTTAATCTGGTCTTGTTCCATTCCTTGACCAGTAGGCTTCTTAGTTCTCTCAGTTATCAGGTTTGAGGCATTGATACCCTTACTAATATTTACAGGTGGAGTAGTCAATTGTGAATAAGCCTCATTGGAAGAATGGTGTTTGTTGTCAACCGACAAAGAGCTGGCTTCTGATTCTTCTTCTCTACCTATAGAACTTGGATGCCGAATGAGCACACTTCCATGTCCTATCTCAACAGAGACCATAGGCTTGTCACTTTCAAAAAGCAAATCTTCTTCAGAAGATCCGGAGAAGTACGAACATTGTTGTTGTTGTTCATGTAAGATAGTATACAGGTCTTTGGTAAGCTTTTCAACTGAAGATTGCTTTGGACGATTGACAACACATGTTCTCTTCCTTGAAGGCACCATTCCTTCCCATATATTTGATTGCCCGGGGCCTGAAAGCACCATAAAGGGGTAAAAAATTTATGCAGCTATTAGTCACCCCATGCGTGAGAATTCAGTAAAAGGTTTATAAATCTACCTGTCAAATCACTTGCTTCAGCACTACCAAACTGTCCATAGCTTTCAGAGTTTGAGACGGCAGAGCCGGAACTTGACCTATTGCTTGTATCTTCATCAAAAGCCTTACGGTGGAAACTCTGATTATATTCAGGAAGAATTCCAATTTCAGGATTGTCATGATATTTCTTTCGTTTCAGCATCTTCACCTCTTTGTTCTTTACAGGCAAGTTTTTGAACCTTGAGACCCTATAATCTTCAAGGTCATCTGGTTCAGCCCTTGCATGGAGAGGAGTATAGTTTGCCAGTGTCCCTTTTGTTCTCCACCGAGATCCACATGCATTGCAAAGTATTGGCTTCTCTGGTGGTCCATTACGCCAAAGAGGAGTGCCTGCAGCATGAATTCACCGTTTTAGACTGTATTCCAAGTACACAATGTGGGAAGAATGAAAGGCATCTAAGATGTCTGACATCCAGAATTGAACGTTATTATAGAAACATCTTACTCATCCCATGACAAAATAATACTGTAAGCATGTAATCAGAATTTTAACAAGCATATTTGTGGCAGAGAAAGCTTGAGGACTATGATTGCAACTGACAAACCTATGGTCGATTGAAAGAGCAAACGTCTCCTCCAAATTCACTTAACTTGATTAAGAAACTAAATTGTTCCTATATAACTAAGAGACTGATACCTGTTCAAAAGTCTATAAGCATGGTAGTGGTCCATGTGTAGACGGGAAGTTTAATTTGTCAAGTGGAGGACCTCAGAGAGAAAATGAAGAATCTCAAAAATAACTAAGAACACAACAAATTTCCGTTTCGTGAATGGCATGAGCAAGAAACACAGAGGCAGAAATCATTTTATTGCGAAGAACAGAGATAAATCAAAGTAATTTGTTAATCAGCGTTAGAAGAGGACTCAGGGAGCTGTCCAGAAAATCTAACTGAACTTCTCTGTTCAAAGAACTGAGCTGGAATCAGAACAGCACGAGGAGGGGCTAAACTAGACAGAGTTGCAATTAAGCAGTGGCATGTGACTGACGTCTACAGATATTTACTTAGAGACATTTACATTCCCCGGAAAGGTGCCATCATTAAGTATCTCCTATAAAACCTAGCCAAGTTTCAAATCATTATTCAAACCAGTTTATTACCATTCTTGCAACAAAATGTGTTACACCATTGGGGGACGGGAATAAAAGCGAATGTCAGCTATTAGTTTATGTAGCATCAACATATAAGAGAGTTGCCAATGTAACAAGTCTTTTCTAGACAACTTGAATTGTTACAAGACCAACGCGAGTAACATGTACAGCAAAAGACTTGGTAATGTATAACTTTGACCCAATGAAGCACAAATGTCCCTGGAAAGAACGCCGTTCAATCACAAAGATCAGGCACACGAATTTGGAAATAGACATTTCAACATTTTCTAGTCATTTTGTGCTGCTTTCATTCCCTAAAGAACCATATCAATGCCACTTTCACCAAGAACTCAGTCTGCCCAAAAACTGCATTTCTCCAAAGAAAGTTTATGTCTAAATTTGTAATGGTATTGGAAGATAGGAAATGGATACTGAGAATACAGCAAAACTCAACACAATCAAAACATCTCCCCAATTCATTGGAATAGAATGTGATTAAATTAATTAAATTGAACTCTAAATTTCCAAGTTACTGAAAGACTCTTGGCAAGATTTCAGAAGATACTAAAGTGTCAATGGACACTGGATAAATTAGTGCATAGGAAAAAAAGAAGATTGGAAATTAAAAAAAAAAAAAAAAACTGTTTCAGAAACAAATTCCAACTCAAACCAACATTGAATTCCAAAAATTTATTTACACTTTAGCTTGGCAAGAACCCAATAATACAAACAAAAGAAAATTCGAAACCAAATTGAATAATATGAATAACAGCACATATTACTCATAACTGTTCATTGTCCTGGTATTTTTTTTCCCTTTTTGAATAAACAACCATATGGGCATCCAGTTTTCATAATTGAACAACTAATCTAAGCAAATGACATCATATAGAGTAACAAACAACAATTCTATACTGGTAACAGCCAAAAAGACTCCATTTTTATTGAAAATTCAAAATCTTTATGGTGAAAAATTAAATACATTCAAGAATCATTAACTCACTTGTAACACCACAGTGATAGCAAGGCCCTTGCTTTCCCATCTGTCCAATTTTTTTTTCTCCCTTATAAAATTTTACAAAACTCAAATGTAAAAAGAAAGAAAAGTTTTTTTCTTTGCTTAACAAAAAAAAAAAAAAAATTATATGATTGTATTTTCTGAAAGTTTTAATTATTCCCTTCAATCCCTTTATAGCAAATACATATGGGTTACTGGTACAAATCTTTTTTTCTGCAGAAAAAAACAAAAACAAACAAGACTCAAGAGAAGTTTGTGTATTAGAAGTCCAAGAAAAACCACTGAAAACAGCAACAATTATGAACAAGTAATTAAAAGATTGAGATGTGGTTTCTTGTTTTTTAGCTGAGAATTTATACAATAATAGAGTGGAGAAAAGAAAAGTCCATTAGAGAGGAATCTAATAAATGGTTGGAAGATGAAAATGGGGAAGGGGAAAAGGAAGAAGAGAAGGTGGGTTGTGTTTATTATGTATGACCTCTTTCTCTTTGTTGTTGTTGTAGTTTTTTTTTTTTGTATTTGAAGTAAATGTTTCAACTTTCCTTGCAATTGTTTTTTCCAATTTAAATTTTGTGAAAATAGATCTATTTGTAATTTCTTTTTAACATCATTATTTAGTTATCCCGTAATTCTTATTTTTTAATGTGTATTACTATCTGTTCTTGTATTTGGTTTATATCTTTTTACTATCCAATACTTGCATGGGAGCCCGATTATATGCTTATTCACGCTGTGTAGGTTCTATTTTTGGGGAAAGCGCTCCCTACCTAAAATTTTTCCATATCCAAGGCTCGAATCCAAGATTTCTAGTTAAGGGAGGAACAGTCTCATTCATTGTACCACATCCTTTGGTGATTTAATCTTGCTCTTTTGCTATCTTATTTCTATAATAATTCTGAGGCAAATACTTTACTTTTGAGTCATATGTGTATATTAAACAACATCTCTATCTCACAAAGATAGCGGTAAGATCTGCGTATATGTTACCTTCTCCCAACCCACTTGTGGGATTACATTGGGTTTGTTGTTTTTGTAGATCTACTTGCAATGTTTCAATTCCTTTTTGTTGAAAAATATTTTAGTCTCAGTTTTAGAAAATGGACATTGTGAGTTTGAAGAAAATTATTGCTAATGTCCTTGTTGACTATAGACTTTTCTGATAACCCCTTAACATGTGCAATTTTTCTTGCCCCACCATTTACTCACTTCTTGAGGATTTATTTTCTTGTATAACAAAAGAATTTGCTCACTTCTTCAGGGAAAAATAGATATTCTTTTGGAATTTAACTTCTTTTTTTTGTAGCTTGAAAAATGACATAATTATATAATAAATTAATTGGAATAGAAAAGTAAGGGCAAGAAAACAACAAAAGAGGAGGAAGAAAACAAAGAGAGTTTGTTTCAGCCTTCTTTACACATTCTCTTTTATTTTTCTCTCTTTTCTGCCTGGTATATTTAAATTTGTATTGTTTTTTCAGGTATAGGATAAGTGAAATATTTATATTTAATAGTATAATTTAGTAGGTCTGCTTGCTTTGATTTGGTGCAATGTGTGTCACTCTTATTGGACAATACAGTCACATTCCTGACCGTAGATCTATTCCTTGATCTAACATCGGGGTGGTCCCACTATGACATGGTATGCACTGACTAGTGACTAGGGTTCTCATTTTTAACTCAACTTTCTTCCAAAATGGCTGTCACTATTTCTGATTTCTGAATTAAAGTTACAGCACTGTGAATGTAGAGATTTTGAACTACAAAAGGGAGAAATGATCAATTTTTATTTTTATTTTTAACAAAGAAAGTCCACCTAATAATTTAAAAAAAATATATATATAATGAAAACAAAACTCAAAGGAAAAAGTACAAGCAAGGGGGTTAGGACGTACCTTACTGATCCTATTAAGGTGTAAAAAAACTCTACCGATTAACATAGGTGTAAAAAATAATAAGAAGAAAGAACTAAATGTTTTATGATCATCACAGAGTTTATAACACACTCTAAGATGATATTACAAATAATAATACTTAAATAGTGAAAAATTAAAATAGGCAAGAACGTAGAATCAGACCCTTGTTTCTTTGAAATTGTGAAATCTTCAAGGTGATGTAGCCCGATAAAAATTAGATTCTTCACCTTGTCTTCTTACTCCAACGGCTCCAAAACCTCTTGATACTTCGTCAATTCTTCTTGGATCTATTAGACCTTGTTGGTGTAGTTGAACCTTTTCTTCTTTTGTTTTGCCACTTTCACTGGTAGTGCCTTAGAACAACTTCCTCAGACACTTTTTCATCCCAACTATGTTTTCTTCCATGAGTTTTCTTTGTCTTGAATCCTCTCCTTTGTTGCCTAGCTGAAAGATCTCCATCCCTAGCCACCTTAGCAAAGCATTCATCCAGTATTCCATTCTAATCATCTTCATCAAGTATGTCAAAGCTCAAGTCACTATCAAAAGCTTCAAATGGATCTTCCACAAAAGCTCCAGGTTCAAAGCTCCTGGACACTATTCCAATAGGCTTTCTTTTATTGTGATTATCTCAGAGATTCAAAGGTGCACTGGCTGAGCTAAGTCAGCCGCCTGCCATAGCAAAATGGCATAAAGAACCATAAGACTATTTGGCACAAACGTTGGGCCACTGTGACCAACTTGTCAAGACATCGGAGTGGATTTAGACCCGCCCTCATCCTTCACCATGCCCGCCCTATTCTTCATACTCGTACAGTCACTCTTCATTTCCACCTTGTTGCTTGAATGTGCTGGAGTGGAGGCCACAATCTTATCTACATCTGGGTAATTCTTTGTGATCATTAGTTGCTGCTCAGAGTCATCATGTTGCTCACCAAATGACTCCATAAATTTAGTAGATATATCAAACGCCAAAGTGTTCAATGTGACCATCAATGACATTAAGATGGGGACGGGATAAACCGGGATTTATATTAACAAATTCAGGATAAAGTTGATTGATTCAACGAATAAGATCTCATTATATGTATATGTTTCTAATTTTTTTGGTCAAATGTAGTATATAGATAGTCCCTTAAAGTTGGCATCAACAATTAGATAGACATTTTAAATGTAACAATGACCAAATAAACATATTTACTTGATAAGGGGTGTTTCGTGGTTACCCAAATCTAATGAACCTCGCACATGAGCTACAATTACGGATGACGTGTCGAATGGACAAATGAGACCAAAACCAGTTTAAAAGTTTATATGTATGCAAGTCTGTTTTAATTGGTAGCTGCTTTTTTAGAGCAAAAATTTGCTCTTTCTTTATTTTTGGGAGTTAGCTAGTGTTGGTGGGTCAAATTTAAGTGTGTTGGTAAAGTAGATGAATCAAAATTCGATTAAACTTTTGTTAGCTCTTTTGGTAAATTTTCTGAGGTTGAAATTTTCAATGGTGAATGAAAAATTGATGAAGGGTGAAAATGTAGGGCCCATATTATTTATTTAACAAATAACAACAACAACACACGTAATGTAATCTTATAAGGGGTTTGGGGTGGGGGGGGGGGTGGGGGAGGTTCTGGGGAGGGTAGGATGTACGCAGACCTTATCCTACCTTTATGGGGGTAGAGAGGTACCTTTGACTCAAAGAAAGTGTAATAAAAACATGATAAAGGAAAAGAACGACAATAGAATAACAAGATAAACAAAGAAAATTAGATAACATGTAATAGTAAAATTGAAGAATGAGATACTATGCATATACTAGGTAAGACTACTAAATAAGGAGACTAGCTCCCTGCCTCTCCCATGTAAAAATACTATAACACTCGGCACCTACTATCCTTCTACCATGGTCCTCAACCTCCACACCTTTCTATCTAGGGTCATGTTGCATGTAAGTTGAAGAGGTATCACGTTTTGTCTATTCACCTCTCCCGCATCTTCTTTGGCCTACCTCCACCTCTTCTAAAACCTGTTATAGCCAAACTATCACACTTCTCTTAGTGGTATCTCAGCACACCTCCTCTTCACATGTCCGAACCACCTCCGCCTCGCTTCGCTCATTTTTTTCCACCACAGAGGCCACTCCACCTTATCTTATATAACTTTGGTATGCCTGCACATCCATCTAAGCATCCTCAACTCTACTACCTTCATCTTTGTCACGACCCAACTTGTGGGTCGAGCGAGCACCCACACAAACCCCCTTGGTGGGCGAAACCTTCCCTCATCCAACATTCATTCCAACATAAATAAAATAAATAAGAGGAATAAACAGTCTCATAATATAAATAATTACTAACGCGGAATATTAATACATAATTACCCGGGATCTGGTCTGAATAGTACAAGAGCTACCAATACAAGTGTGAATAATACAAGTCTAGAATACAAATACTGTTTCCGGATGGGATTAAGACAAGTAATATAGCGGCGTCTCCGTGCAGCGAGATCCATCCAATGCTCACCCTGGAAACTGTACAAGCTAAGCCTCGGGATCATTCACGAGGTAGGAAAGGGGAATTTGCTACGAACTCTGCACTCATAAAATAATACAGCAAGGTAGTATTACTACAAAGACTATGTATTGGTATGTATCTTACGCCGACAACGATTAGTTCACATATATAAAGAAAGAAATCAACAAATAGACATATAAGCAGTCAAATATAGTCACTAAGCATATTCACGTTAGACTTCCGATAATAGATGAATCACAATAGATCTCAGTAGTCTACAGTCATAGCCTAGGCAGACACCTCTATTCCTCGAATCCATCAAGTGTTTAGGTAAGTAATTAACAAGCACACAACAACTTAAATGAATCATCAACCAAGGAATCAATACGGAAACGTACCATGCAATGCAATAAATGCAACAACCAGAATCAATGATATAAGTGGAGGTAATATGAATGCAGGTGCGATGCAATGCTATGCACTGTCCAACTATCTCATACCGTACACACATGCTATGGACGGATAACCTCCACGTCATGATAGTCATGACCCATGAGGGACCCGCGGACTACAACACTAGTCACTCCGCACACAGCCCAGAGATGACTTTCATCTTTCACTTTCTAATCATACGTTTCCATAATCTTTTTCCATCAATTTATCCATTGGGACCACATCACATTACCATGAGAAATGCAGGATGAAATATATGTATGAATGTCGAATTCATGTGTGATCATGGAGATGAATAACCATAACGACATCCGTAAATCAACTATCAACGCAAACTTATCCCAAAATCTATGCAATGCCACGTCCGGAACAATTTCCCTTCGGACCACAGGTAACATTAAATAATATACGCATATGATGCCCTATGAAATACGATGTAGCAAACATCACAAAGCAGTTAAGCTTCTGACAGTTTCACTTCCTCACTTATCATTATTAATATCAAATCACAGTTCATATCAATGAATCACGTTAGAATGTGTATGAATGCTACGCATGATATCAATATCAAGTGTAAATCATATTCAAGTCGCATTTGTGCCTCTACATGAGCACATATCACTATACCAATCCTAAATCATTGTCTTTTCCTTTATCGATGATAAGTGGCAAGATAGGTGAGAGATGAATGCATCACATCAACAACATAGTAAATAGGCAACGAGCGCAACACCGCACACATGGCGACAAATAAACTCACAATAATAAGGCGACAAGCCCACAAAGTCATCAACATTACCAACCTAAGAATATCCATCCCAACTTCATACCCGAAGGCTTAACATGCTTTCTCCATCAATAACTAACTTCTACATATGCTTCGCTAATTGATGTCTAACCGAAAGGTAAGCCGTAACCTACATCGATGCCGAGCTGGTGCCACGAACCATCAAATGTGAGCCTTGCCCTTCCGAAGAGCCTCTGAATACTCAAGTCTAGTCATTATCGAAATCTAAGTTAGAGACGGGGAATAACAGTACCATATTGCTATACATTCATTTGAATCGAAAATCAACTAAAGAAAGAAGGGAAATCCGACCCACAAGGGTAAAACGGGTATTTCAAGAGTGGAAAAGGTAACCCAACGTTCTAAAAGTTCAATTCTACTCTTCAATTGCTAATTAAGCTCAATTATTGATCAATTTCATCATTCAAGAGAAACCCTCCAATGTAGGCATAAACCCAAGTTTTCCATAATCAATTCCTCAACCCAAGTTAGAGATTCAAGCTTATCATTTACTAACTCAAGCTTATCATTTACTAACTCACAAGATTTCATGATTAGAAAAGCAAGGTTCATTAATGAAACTCACATTCCTAGCCTAAAATTCAATTAACACACTTACGGTTAAGACTCATCTTCTCCAACTACCTTTTCTAGATTCCACCATAGTTTTCTAGCTTAGGAAGGTAAATAAACAAGAACAAGTTGAAAGGAGACTTACCCTAAGATGAATCAACTCTAAAAACACTTCAAATCGCCCTTGAGTCACTTGGAGAATTAATTTTGGGACTGGGAAAAGAATGGTTCGAACTAGGGTATTTAATGATTCTGATTCAGCGATTCCCTCTCCAGCGGAAAGGGTTCCGCTTTGCCAACTCGCCTCGGAGGAGGATCATCCGCTGAGGCGGATCTCATTAATGTAGCAGGAATTCCGCACCTGCGGACCAATACTAGCTGAGGAGGATCCGCTAGGGCGCACACTGTCTCGCTAATGCGAGACACAAGAACCAGTAGAATTCTGGTTTTTCACCAAGTTTCACCCCAAATCCCGACATCCACCCGAGACCTCCTAAATACAAAAAAGATATGCACATATACGTAAATACACGCTACGAACTCACTCGTGGCCTCGGAATTCCCATCGGAGATCTATTTGACTGGGTCAAGCCCCAACGACCAAAAATAATTTTCCAACCAATAGCACAAAACACTTCCAAGTGCCTCGAGAACCGAACTGCATACCTCCACCAAGTCATAATCGACCCTCCGAACCTCAAGGAATCGATGGATTTTCGAAAAAGGTCTGTTTACCCAAAAGTCAACTATTGGTCGGAGGTTTTTCACTTTAAGGCTCTAATTCTCATAAATCATAATAAAACTTGCCCGATTACCTTGGGAACCGTGTCGCCCATCCCCGCGGGTCAAAATCATACTAACAGAGCTCTGGGAAGGGTCAACGGGGGTAAAAAGGTCAAAAGTGAAATAACAACCGAACGGGTCGTTACAATATTTTGAATGTATGCGTTCTTGATGGGCTAACACTCTGCTCCATACAATAGTGTAGGTCTAACCACTACTCCGTAGAACTTACCTTTAAACCTTGATAACGCATTCTTATCATACAGTACCCCCGATACGACCCTCCATTTCATACTTATCGAATACGATGAGCAACATCATCATCAATCTATCCGGTTTCTTGAATTTTTATTTTAAAAAGGGGAAAAAAGATAATTAAAACAGAACTTAAAGGTTTCACATGCATAAATTTGAATGAAACACATATATTTTGATATGGCAACGTGATGGACTGATGAGACATAACTCTGTCAAGTTGGGTCTACCTGATCATTAACGAAGTTAAGATACCTATATGACATTTGGTACTAAATTTAAAGGGCTATCTATAAATATACATAATTTAAATTAAAAGAATGCATTGTTGCCTCAGAGATTTTGCCCTTTATCTACGCTATCTCCAAGCGGTCCTAAACATAGTTGAAGGCAAAATGTGAGGGATTATAATGGCATATTGGTTGAAATATTACTTCCATGTTCCAATTGATAAATTACTTTTTTCACTTAGAATGTCGTGAAATGTCTCTCGAGCCCGTCGATCCGTCCCAACCACTCGACTAGTCATAAATCAAGTTTCGGACCTTGAAAGCGACAATATTCCAATCCGCCTTCGTTAACCTCTCGGTAAAATTTATTTTATATAGCTTTTAGGTCTTTAGATTCATTGAACTATTTAATTTAAATTTTGGCGGATTGTTTTTTGTATGAAACTAAATTTTGATATATTATTTTAATATTTCATTGAACTAAAAATCATGTCATTATCTTGAACTCCTATTCCAATTAAATAATGGACCAAGGGGAGTAAAATATTTGGCAACAAAAAATATTCCCTTTGCGTAAATTACTATTTAGTACTCTACTAGTTAATATTATTGCACGGCGCCTACCAAAGAAATAGAATACAATTTTCTTGAATCAATTCAATTTTAACATTATCAGTTCTCATCATTATAATATTTTACATTTTTAAGCATCACCAAAAGTTAAAATGGGTGTAATATACTCATAGAAAGCAATTCAATTCTTGTGTTTCATGTTTAAGTGGTAAAATTTACTAAGAAGAAGTGATGGTTTACGGAAAAATGGATGAGACCGGCCTAACCTAAAGTCAAGGTTCTCCCCTCTCTTGATGATGAATCTTGATTGACTAACACTAGAAACCGATTCGGATTGATTTTCACATAAACATTTTGATTAAGAAGAGATTTCAAATTTGTGAAATTTGAAACATAGAAACATATTTTCTAGTGATATTCCTTTTTTTTTTTTTTTGGTTTTTAAATATACTTAAGTCCAAGACAAAATCTGATATAGTGTATGTATTTCAAATAAATTTTTTCTTAGATATACCTAAAGATGAAAATAGGTTATGTCTATTATTCGGGTATATTAAGTGAAACTTTGTATCCACATTGATGCTTAAGCATTAAGAAATACTATAAGCTGTTACATCCTTCATTTAAGTATACACTTTAAGATATTAATTTAATTAGCTTACTTAATATATTGGTGAGATTAGAAAAATCATTAATTTGAATAGAAACATCATATCAAAGTAAAGGTTTTTAAAAAAAATATTTTAATGGACTTGAATTGTTTAAAATTATAAAAAAGTTAAATAAAGAGTATGATTATGTCAAACAAGCATCAACAATACACCTCCTTTGGTTGTATTTGTGAGTAGTCCCTTTACCACACTTAATGGACTTATGTATACAACAATTGATTTGAAAGCACCTAATAAAAGCTAATCCTTAAATGAAAATCTCAGTATATTCGCAGCCCCTAATCTTGCCCTCCGAGTTGGGTTGGTCAAATTGAATTTATGTACTTATTAAACTTCAAGGCAACTTCAAAAATATAAAATAATACTAGTAGAAAACAAAAGAAAAAAATAATAATAGAAAGACAATATTAAAATTATACTAGCTTATAATAGTTATGAGTTCACTTTACGGGTGTGTTTGGAGGGAGGAAAATATTTTTTTTAGAATATATTTTTCAATTTTTTAATGTTTGATTGGTCAATTTAGAATACGTTTTTCAATTTTTTTCATATTTGATTGGTCAAAATATTTTTCTAAGAAAAAAGCGATCCTTAAAGATATGGAAAATAATTATTCTAGTGAAAATAGGGAAAACAAGTCCTCCCTGCCTCAAGAAACCACCACCCCTCACCCACTTTATAGTACTCCCTCCGTTCACTTTTACTTGTCCAGGTTGGACTTACACATCCTTTAAGAAACAAATTGATATGGGTATTTTATCACAATACATATATTAACTGATGTTTAGTCTTAGGTTTTGAGAAATAATTTGAGGAATAAGTTATTAATGCCAAGGGTAAAACATTAAAAATATACTCCCCCGTCCCATATTATTTGTCTATTTTCCCCTTTATACGCCCGTTAAGAACTCATAAATAAAGTGCATTTTTACTACATTATCCTTATCTTAAAAAAAAAAAAAAAAAAAAGGCGTGTATGCACTAGCTCCGCTATGCGCATCGGGAAAGGAGCCGGACCACGGTATTGTTTATTGTGACCTTACCTTGCATTTACACAAGAGGGTCGTTTCCATGTACATTATCCTTATCTCTCTCCAATTAATTGCACTCTAATCAATATTGATTACTTTAAAGATCAATTAATGTTAAGGGCAAAGTAGGAAAATTTTTATTAATTCTATCTTGATTTTGTAAATGGACAAGTATTTTGGGACGGATATTTATAGTAATGTGAACAACTAATATGGGACGGAGAGAGTATTTTTCTCTTGATATACTAAAAGTGAAAACGTGTTTTTAGTATAGTGGACAAGTAAAAGTAAATGGAAGGATCGGAGTATTCGCCTAGATTATATATAAATTATCTCAGGACAATATTTTCAGCGTACTTGTCAAAAACAAAAAATAAATAAGAAACTCATTTATTTTTTGAGAAAACATTTTTCTAGAATACAATTGTCATGAAAAATAACTTATTTCGTACTAGCAACCAAGAGTTATGCCAAGTGGTTAATAAAGTGTGTTGAGGAAAAAGAACACTAGAGATTTCTTACATTTGTTCTAACTTTGATGGACAGAGTTATCCAATATATGCGTTAGTAGAAAGTAGCAGCCAGCAGGCAACCCGTAAAATTAGTCGATGCGTATGCAAGTTAGCTCGAACACAACAATTATTAAAAAACTCCTCGTACCAACCGCACCCTACATCTAAGTAATGCATGTGCACATCTCACCCATGGTCTTTGCCTTCTCTTGTTTCTCCTCTTTAATTCACAAGGTCACCCCTTTTGAAAAAGAAAAAGGGGAAAAGGGACTCAAGAAAATGAAAGAGTGGGGGAGAAGAACAATATGGAAAAAAAGGTATCCAACTTGGTCGGCTAAGGCATTTATTTACCTTTGAGTTGGGTTTCACGTATTCATGATTTTATTAATCCTTTTATCTCCATTTTTGGTAGGGTAAAAAATAAAAATATATAATGGAGTACTTAATGACTCATCAATAGAATTAAAAGTCTTGGCAGGTAATATGACTTGTACTATTTTGTGCTTTTTTATACATCACATGCTTTGGCTACTTACTCCTTTCATCACAACCGCGCATTGCATAGTTTTGAAGAATCTAGCCAACTTGGTCCACTTAAGCTTGCTCATTATATGCCACTCTTTTTTTGCTCTTTTTTCTTAACAAAGGTACTATATATTAAATATTGATTAATTAACATCGTTATATAAAGTAGTGCTAGTCCGTAACGTAGTGCTTCCATAGTACATAATTCCTAATTTGTCTGCCTTTAGGATATTTAAAATAAATAAAGGAGAAACTACATAACATATTAAATTAATACGATAACATATTGCTGTCACATTTAGCTAGGTGATTCACCACAATATTTTGGTCTTATACTAACACCCTCTACTTTGCATTTATTTTGTTTTTCCTCTCTTTTACTTTCTTATCAAATGTAAGTTATTTTGTCCAGGCTTCCATAGATGGTTTTCACTTTTTTTTTTCCACAAAAAAAGATACTATTACTTATATATGTTGTAGTTGTTATATAAAATCAATAGAGAGCAATCGATCTATATCTCTCCTTTCAGTCCTACACAAAGCAATTTTTTTAAATTATTATGTGAGTTTATTTCAATTTTGAAATGACTGACCTATATTGGAATTTGGAATCACAACCTCTACTAGTATTCCTTTCTTTTCAATCCGGTCTATTTTGGAAGGTAGCGTTGGATTTGTCACTCTCCTATTGAAGTTAACAACGAATTCAAGTTACTTATAGAATCTTATGAACTTAATGGATTTAACAAGTCAAGCAAGAAAAAATATAGGCTTGGTTATTCATATAGGACACCATCTTAGAATAATTTAATAAATCAGAAGGAAATCTTAATCATCCATAATGTTGATAGTCATTAGTCACTAAGCAAATGCCAACAACTGTCTAGAAATTCAAGAAAGCTATAAAGAAGGTAATATATGAACATTGAAAGTTAATGCTTGGGCTTGAAAGCAAGTCTTGGAAGTGGTGTTCTTTTCCCTAACAACTTCCTAGTCGTCTTATGCTCCTTTTCCACCTTTGATTTTTCTAAAGCTAGCAATGAGTAGGGCAAGTGCACATGTAGCCGATTGGATGACTATTTAAGGCATAATCGAAAATTATAAAATACTTAATATTTTAGTTGTTTTGGAATTAACGTTAGATTGACGGAACTGAAGTTGAAAATCTGAGTTAGAAATTATAAACTTCATTTTGGACTGCCAAGTTTGGCATGTCTCTTGTGCAGTTCGAACTTCCAACATTCAGTTTTGAAATTAGGTTTGACACTCCCCAACTTCAGACCCGTATGTTTGAAGTTCGAACTATCAAACTTAACTTCAAACTTGTACATTTAATTTTGAACTTCAGTTTGAGTGAAATTCAACTTTAGACATACATTCAGGTCTGAAGTTACACAGCAATTACATTAACCTTCGTCATAATATTATTTACCATAATTTTTTTCCATTTGGATTTAATCATTTTGATACATTGATTCATCTTTGTTCATACAAAGAAGTCGAAACCAAAATTGATTGTAATGAGAGGAAAATTACATTTTTTTGTGCGGAGTGCCCTTCAAACGCACTGGTCTTTAATTTTTGCCCTTCACCTAAAACTCCTAAGTTCCGGGTTCGAATCCTCGTTCATTCAAAAAATTTAAAAAAATTCGCCAGGTAGAATTTGGATTCGCAAGGTAGAGTTTTGCCTGCGAAACTCTGCCTTAAATTTAGCAGGCAAAACTCTGCCTTAAGGCATAATAGGCAGGCAAAATTCTGCCTACAGACCTAACTTTGGCCCGAACAGGCCTACGTTTGCTAGAGTTTTGCCCAAAACTCTACCTTAAGGTAGAGTTCAGGCAGGCAAAATTCTGCCTACAGACCTAACTTTGGCCCGAATAGGCCTAAGTTTGCTATAAAACTCCGCCTTGTGATTTTTTTTTTTTGACTGAGTCAGGGTTCAAACCCCAAACCTCATGATATTAAGCGAAGGACAAAAATTATAGATCACCAATTTGAGGGGAAAAAATTAAAAACCACTCCAAAATAAGGGCAAAATTATGCGACACTAATCACTACAAAGTCAAAAACTACACTCATCATCATAAAGCTACAAAAGCCCAGAACGTCAATTTCCATTCAATTGGCTGTATGCAAGTACGATTAAATGTCTTATTTTTAATTTACAATTCACCAAGTAGAGGAGACGCGGTCAATACTTTGTTTGAACTTTGTCAACCTTAACTACAAGTTAAATACATTGAAAAAATTGAGTATAAGTTAAATAACACATATAAAATCGGCTACCGGGTGCAATTTCTATGGATTTGTGGAGTGAAGAGTTCTTTAAAGTTATTTATTCTTTGCATAATTAACAAGAACAAGAAAAGGGTTATAATTTAATTCTTCATGTACAAAATCTTTGCCAAATAAATAGGAGGAAACTTGTGAAATGTTCAATAAAGAATTCATTTGTAACTAATCATTTATTAAATTGATTATTAATATTTAATGGTCATGGTCTTCCGCTCTATGGAACCGCCCAGATCTCCGTAATGAAGTTAATCCTGTGATGACAAAAACTTAAAACAGACAAAAACTTTATAACAAAACAGTTTCATATTTTAATTTCGTGCTCATTGAGAGTTACGCTGCACTAGACCGCCATGGATTGCTGCCTTGTGTCACTGTTTGAGACCCATGAGCCCGAACAACAAAGACAACCGCACAAAGTGTAAATAGCGCTCCAACCAACATGACCGCTCGGTAACTTCCTCGTTTTCATGCTGGTAACTGTTGTTTTATGATTTTGGATGACTAACTTGCTTAGCAAGCAGTGTTTTAAAAGGCGGGGGCGTAAGGCAGGGCGTTTACATTTGCCTCGGCGAGGCGTAAGCTCCGAGGCACGTCGCGTAAGCCTCATGGGTATTTATTTTAGTATTCGTAAAATATTATAATATAATAAATATTTTTAAATAGGTAAATTACATAAAAAAATAAAAGAAAACTATAAATAAATGATAATAGTAACATTAGTATTTATATTAGTGAGGATCAATTTAAGTCAATAAGATATTAGCTATGTGTTTTAAAGACATTACCTAGGATGTTATTGCAAAAACTTTATTTAATAATATGAAAACTTGAGTAGTTTAGTTCAAAGTTTTAAAACGTAGATAGTATTTTTTCTTTCTTTTGTTATATATATTTTGTACTTCTTTTTACAATCTTCAATATTATTTAAGAGAAGCTTAAACCATAAAATTCATCAGTAAAAAATTTTGGGGCCTCAAAAGTTTGAGGGTCTAAAACAAAAGCTTTACTAGCCTCACCCTTGAGCCACCCCTGCTTATAACTTGTAATTATATATAACATAATTTTACAAGTATAAACAATACAATGAAATAAAAGCTATTATGGAATACAAATCAACTCTAAAATCACAATTTCTTAAAACAAAATTACTATCATACTATTCACCGTAATGTTTGGCTGGATTATTTATAGCACACTCAACCTTTACGGGGGGGGGGGCTATTAGCCCCCTGCAAATTTTTTAACTGGTATTATTAAGCTTCCAAGTGTTGAGTTGGCAAAGAGATTGTCTTTCACTCTCTTTGAGAGAGCGAGGTGCACTAAAAATGTTTAAAAAAATCCTACAGCCATTATTTTTTTATTTTTTTTTCTTTTCATTCTCTCTCTTCTTTTTTCCTCTTATTTCAATCATCTTCTCCCATGACCATTTTCAATCATCTTATCCGATTTCATAAAAACTTACTGAAAAGTATATCTCTATGTTCTTCTAATATTATTTTTTTTTCCTACAACCATTATTTAGTTTTTTTTTTCTTTTCTTTTCATTCTCTCTCTCTCTCTCTCTCTCTCTCTTCTTTTTTCCTCTTATTTTAATCATCTTCTCCAATGACCATTTTCAATCATCTTCTTCAATTTCATAAAAACTCTCTGAAAAGTATATATCTATGTTCTTCTAATATAATTTATTCCTACAGCCATTTGAATTGCTTTACTTTATCAGAACAACCCCAAAACCCTAGAAAAATTTCCCAAATTTCCTTCAGATTTGTGAAGAAAAAAAAAAAAAAAGGAAACAGAGCCCACCGGAGAAATTTTCGTAGATGGGAAAAATTTGGCTCAATTTGAACCTAGATTGCTACTCATAAATTCAAATAATGAATTAGGTAGATAAAAAGGAAGAATGGAAAGAGCTGTGAAGGATGCAACAATGAGAAAGTGAAAGAAAAAGAAAAAAAATATAATTACCCAAAATGGGGAAAAGGAAAAGAATATAATTTTTTTTTTTTTTAAATTGTAAAATTTACACGTGTTGGCGCTTGCACAACACGTTCAGCCATAAATTTGGCTGTCCAGTTTTAGGGTGGAGTTTATTTTAGTTAAAAATAGCTAAGGGGGGTAATAGGCCCCCGTAAAGGTTGAGTGTGTTATAAATAATCCGGCCAAACGTTAGGGTGCACTATAACTATTTTCCCTCAGTATTATGATTACAACGTAATTCCTTCATGAATAAAATGAAAATTACTTTCAAATAGCAAAATAATAAAATATGATAATTTTGATATATAGGACAAAAAATCAATGACAAATGAAAATGTACAAATTGGCTATGTATTTTTAAAAGAAATATTAAGTGATATTCACCCTCATGATGTTCTCTAATAGTAAATAATCAATACTGCGACTTGTTGTTTGAGTTACACTCAATCTTCTTATTTTTATAGATGAAAACTATTAAGTATCATTCATTTGTTAAAGAATTATAAGGGTCAAGATTTTAATTAAGGAATCTAACTAGAGCCGTCAATACGGGGCTAAATCTAACTAGAGCCGTCAATATGGGGCTAAGGCCCGTGGGCCGACCCAACCCAGCCCATGATTTGATAGGGTTGGGTTTGTATTTTTGGAGCCCATTTAAGAACGAGGATTTTTAGTCCAATCCAAGTAAGCCGTGCCCCTGGTCTTGAGTGCGCATGGGTTGGGCCGGCTCGTAGGCCTAATAAAATAATTTAATTAAAAAATAAAAAAATAGAAAGAAAGTGAAGATGTTAAGACAACTTTGTCACATGCAGATTCAAATGTGCTTATGAAGATGATGTGCTGGTGTTGGATATGTCATAAGTGTCATGGAAGTTTCTTTGAGAAGTTTATTTTTATTTTAAATGGATGGAAAATTGTCATTTTCTTTTGCATTTTATTGAAATCTATGGGAACAAAGCTAGGTTAATATTCCAATTTAGATAGTTGTATTGCTACTCATTACTATTAGTTTGTTATTAATATCTCTATTTGGTTCGAGTGATATCAATTATTAAATGTTAAGTGTTAACAATATCAAAAGTTATTCATCGCAGAAGGGTTGGTCCTATAAGATCGTTTTCTTGTTCAGTTGTACTCAAAATATTTGCATAGAATGGTAGAGATTTCATACCGAAAACATACAATCAAATCTTTACTTGAAGCCAAACTTAATAAGTATTATTAGAATAATTTTATTTGTGGATTTGAGACTTGGTTAGCAAGTAGTAACACCATGTAATATTGTCTTGTAAATATTTATGTTAGCAGTTTTAAATTAGAGAATTATGAGACATATATTTTTTTTTAAAGGTGGGCTGGCCCAGCCAGGCCCAAAACCCACATAGTGATGGGTTGGGCGTGCTATTTTACGGCCCATCACAATGGCCTGTCAAATAACAAAGCCCGTGTGGGCTAGCCCATTTTGACAGCTCTAAATTTAACATATAATTTGTGTAAGAACTGTTAGTCGAGCCCCAAGCGTTGGGAGTTAGGCGTGTTTAGGGCGTACAATTGGGCTCTTAGGGCGTAAGCCTCACAGGAACTAAGCTCCGCACGTGAGCCCCGGGCGTTTTGCCAGTGCCTCGCATCGAGGCGAGCCCCAAAATGAGTCTTGAATTGCATTTTAAAACACTGCAGTACGGACCAGTATATTTAGTGATTGATGAATGACATGACCAAACTGATATTACTACTATATATGAGAGACAATCCAAAGAGTTTTGTAGTACTTAGTTACATTGTAACTATTTGGTTAGCTTGCAAACCAAAAAGGATTTGTTCTTTCAAATATTTGCCCTTGTATTTGCTATTTATTATTTCATCTACCAAAGTATATTTTCAATAAATCAAGATATTTTCAACCCTTTTTGGTAATACACAGTGTTTTAAAAGGCATTTTCTGGGCGAGCCTCGGGGCGAGCCCGGGGGCGGGGCGTACCAAAAATGCCCCGGGGCGATGGGTCGGGGCGAAAGTCCCAAAAGGCGTACGCCCAACAATTCGGGGCGTACGCCGGCGTTTGGGGCGAGTTTTTTTTATTGGGGCGTGTTGGAGCGTAAACCCAGAAAACTTCTTCAAACTAAAACGAAATTTGTTAAATAAGTCCTTAGTATAATGCCCAAATTCTCAAAAGTCAACATGTAATTACTCAAATGTTTTAAAAAGGAATCAAACATTAAATTTAAAAGTCAAGACCTTTTTTTATTGCTAGAATGCCTAATATATATTCTTTTTCAATTATTTATCTTGTCTTCTACTATCTCAAAAAAGTAACGAGCAGTCACTTGTACTTGTAAGTAGCGTATAATAGATTGTTCTAATTAGTTTTTTTGTGGGGGTGGAGCATATATATATATATATATAGACGTATAATAGATTGTTCTAATTAGTTTTTTTTTGGGGTGGAGCATATATATATATATATATATATATATATATATATATACTTAGTT
This sequence comes from Lycium ferocissimum, assembly GCF_029784015.1. Lineage (NCBI taxonomy): Eukaryota > Viridiplantae > Streptophyta > Magnoliopsida > Solanales > Solanaceae > Lycium > Lycium ferocissimum. Next base: position 32,331,292 of record NC_081350.1, read on the forward strand.
TTCTTCAATTCTTTACGCTATTTCACCTATTTAAAAGTATTTATTATAATTATATCATTTTATAAAATACTAAAAATTAAAACCCCACGGGGCTTACGCCCCGTGCCTCGGGCTTACGCCCACCGAGGCGTACGTAAAACGCCCCGTCTTACGCCCTCGCCTTTTAAAACACTGGTAATACATGACCCCTTAGATTAACTTTTTAGAGGTAAAGTATATACCCTGACTTTTTTCTATATCTTATTTTTGCCCTTATTTCTTTTTTACTTTGGTTGCCACAACCAATATGGTACATATAATTTGAGCCCTTTGAAAATGCAAAATTATGTATGCTGATAGTGTCATCTAATAGAAATAACTATGCACAAAGATAATCTAAAATGGTGATAATAATAATTTTGGAGAACTCATTTAGTACTGGTAGTGTCAATCATATATTCTTATTTATTCTAAAATTGCCACTAGATTTCTCTTGATATAAATTTTGATTAGAAATGTTATTTTGAATATATAAATTCGTTTAATTATTTAGCACTATTATAAAATAGAAAATAAATTTCAAAATCGAACCTTCGAGAAAACAAAAATGAGAAGGAACAAAATTATTAGACACGTCATTGCACTTAGACATGTTTTAATTATTTAAATTTAGTCAATCCTAATTTATTTGGGGCTATATCGTATTTATAATATTATTATAACGCAAATTTAGAAAATATTCCACTTAGATTAAGAAAAAAAAAATATATCATTTCCTCACATGCATTTCTTGAAAGGAAACAAACTTTTTAATTAAGACAAATCATTATTTTTTTCATACATCTTTTAGATATTTGAATTGTCAAGTATTGAAATTTATAGTACTTTTTACATAGTTTTTAAATATGTAAAATTTTCAAAAGACTTAAAAATTCTATGCCCGAGTTCAGTGTCAAAATTAAACCGTTTGATTCCCGAATTTTAAATGGTGCCACATAAATTGAGACTTAAGGAGTACTTTATTGGCAAACTTACAGATATAACTATCTTATATGAGGCTCTTACTATCCGTAGCTACCATTTGCCAAATTACAATTCGTAGCTAATGTCTTTGACTTGGCCAAATGCTCTCATATGTATTTGGCTCATATATATTTGACTTGGCCAAATACACTCATCTCATATGTATTTGGCTCATATGTATTTGAGCAAGCTAAATACACGCATCTCATATGTATTTGGCTCATATACATTCAGATACAAGACACTCAGGTCAAATACATATGACGAAAAATACACTCAAATACAAAGAGAAGAAGCTAGAAAAAAATATATAAGAAAAGTAATGTTGTTGGCTGGGTTCGAACCTGAGTTAAACCATTCCAACTTGGTGTATTTTGATATAACTACAAATGGTAATTTACAAAATCACTGTAGCTACTAAATATAAATAAATTAAAAGATAGTTATTATCAATAATGATCTCTTAGAATAAGCTATACCAAGTAAAAATTTCCTACTTTATTATCTTGATCTTGGGCCTAGGCTCAGCAAGGTTTTTTCCGTATTAGTGTATATATAATGGTGTACTTTATACTATTATTCTACATGTAGTGGACCCCACGTTCGGGCCAAAGGTCTGAAGTATGTCACATTGGATGTGCCACGTGTGATGTTGCTAGGTAGGGTGCAACACTATAGCCAAGGGATGAAAGGTAGAAAATCCCCACTGTCTGTTTTAATCATATAAAGTAAACCGAAGCCGTCTTTATTAGGGGAGGACGACCTAATAAGTTTCGTTAAATTAAATTTAAATAAAAGATTATAGGTTTAAACTGCTCGCAACTCCTTTAAGCACAGTTTAGTTTTGATGCACTGTAAATATTGTTATATTACTAATATATTTTTATATAAATAAAACACAACTACTAAGTCTCTTTTGCGGATTTGATAAATTATATGCAAACTCAATTAAGTAAACTTCAGTTTTGACACATTTAACAGAACTTTCTTTTTGATACACCTCAATAAATTCTATAGAATATGTGTATTAGTAAGTGTTTTAAAAGGTTAAGTTAGGACATACGCTTGAAACTCGTCTCAAGCAAGGTAGCGTTACAATGCTATGACGCGATCATGTAGTGCTTGTCCCGTGGGGTGCCTCATGATAGGTAGGATATGCATTTCATTACAATCTAGATCATATTAGTTGTATTAATTTTAATAAAAAAATATATAGGCTTTACACATTACGTTTTTCATTACAATCTAGATCATAGTAGTTGTATATATTTTAATTAAAAAAGTATGTCTATAACTTATATAAATGTTGTTCTATAACCAAGATTCGGAAATTCAGAGTATGGTTACGTATATATATATCATTACGCCTAGATGCTCGCCAGTGATAGATATAATGCCCTGCCCTGCGTGTTCCCCTTTTAAAATATTGGTTCAAATATGTCAATTTTGATAATAAGGACCAAACGTATGCGATTAATACTTACAAATAATTTTTCCTTTGACACTTGTGAAGTGAAACTGGACAATCATATGAATATATCAATAATTCACTATTTCAAGATAATAGACTTTTATACATTATGAAATCCCACAAGAAACCCTTTAACCCTTTAGCTAAAAAAGCTAGTTTACCATTTCTTGTAATTTGTTGTATATTACTTCATACCAAATTACCAATCAATTATTGTGTCCTTAGCAGAAATAATATTTATTGTTTGTGAAAATAATTGATGAATGATAATGAAGGACCACATATCCTTTGCCTTAATGATCATCCCACTAGGTTGGAGCTTAAAGCCTTGGTTTAAGGAATTAAACTCATCAGTTTATTATATTGATTTCGTCAAATACAAATTTATGTGCTGAATAAGCATTTTGCGTAAAGAAAAAGGCAACACAACATTTAATGAGTAACTTCTGACCATTGTTTTAGTAATAAAATCCAGATTCGGCCAGTGATAGATCAGTTGGTCAGATCCCAAAATAAGTCATGAAATTAGGTTATTAGATGGAGTTTACTACTTTACATTTGGAAGCATTTTATAGCATTTTTGGTCCCTTAGTTATTGTGAAATTCTGATTTTAGTCCTTACTTTTTATTTTAATTTTAATTTTATTTTAGTCTTTATGATATCCGATTAAGCATATTAAATCTTTAATTAGTTAAATTGTGCACTTTTGGTCCCTTTCTTATTAATATTCACAAATTTACTATAATTATTAACCGTTCACCATTTTATTAGATATGTGTTATATTAAGTTTGTGTTATTACTCCAAATTTGATGGTAGTATAATTCTATAAGTAGTCAAATATGACATATTTTCTACATGAAGGGACCAAAAAGACGCACTTTAATTAATGGAATGTTAAGTATGTTGAGTCATTTATTACAAGGACCAAAGTCATAATTTACCAATAACTTAGGGACAAAAATGCTATTATCCCATTTTAATTATGTCATTTTCTCTTCCGTTTTTCACATCAATTACATCAAGAAGCACTCATTATTAAAAGGGAATAAAAGTCGAGAACTTCAAAGAAATAATTGAATGGGTAACAAATCTCAGTTTTAAGCACGATATATAAATTTGGATTTAAGTCTGTTTTTGTGATTACTACTTTCTAATTGAATTTTTAGTTACTTCCAATTAACTGTCTGAGATAAAGGAAAAAGAACGTGGTCTATGATGGTGAATGAATGGATCACGGGCATTGTCTCCAACAAATCAATAGGTACTAAATTATTGAATACTGATCGGTGTTTTATTTATTTATTAATGGAAAATTAAGAGAGAGAGAGGCTTGAAATTCCGATATGTTTCATTATGTTTAGTGGGCACGTGAATCCTCGGATTTACATTCTGCATAATGTAACATCTTTGAATTTTTCGTCCATTACCAAATTAAGGAAAAAAAAATAATGAAGTAGACTCCAGAAATGGAATTAGTACATCAAAATTGGATATTGGAATTTAAAGAATGCACAATAAATGATAGGCATGAAGTAATTCTGATGAAAGTAGCTACTATACTGCCTATATATTTTTCTTTATTCACAACATTAGCTAGATCAGTTAATTCATTGTCATAATTATTTTCAAACTTCAGTCTTTGTTAAGTTTATTCAAGTCCAAAAAAAATTCTTTAAATTGGTATTTAAATCTCCAATATGATCAGCATGAACATAATCCACGCAAGGGTTTACGTGAGACTTCGCAAAAAGTTAAAATGACTTTAAAAATTATCTATCTAATTTAATACGGCTAAAAAAAGGCAGCTTCATACACGAAGTATTCCATGTTCACGCAGGGTTCATGGAAATTTGCATCTAACAGGGTAGTGATTGATTCCTGCACGACTTGAAACCGTAATAGACAACTTTATAGTTTATTCCAAAATTGATAATGTAATCCTTTTAAAAAGTTAAAAGCTTTTGAAGAACCTTAATACCGAGGGTAGGTCGAAGGAGGATAAGTTTTTTTTTTTTCTTTTTACTTTTGAGCATCTGGCACATTTTCTTAACATTATTTTGGTAATGTACCTATATTAATGTTCTTTGAACAAATGTCATGTGGAAAAGGATGAGAGATATTTGAATGCACAATCAGCGATAAAAAATAGTGTAAGATGTCACATGGATATTTTTTTGATATATTTTCTAACTCTCATATACTATAAAGACTCTTCATGCCACTTGACATTACAAGGAGCAGAGGCGGAGCCTGGATTTGAAGTTGGGGGTTCGGCATTTTAAGACAGGACAACGACCTCATGCTAATGTATAACAACTGTAAAACTAGCGAACAAGTACCGGTATTTAATATAATTAAAAAAGCGACAAACTACTTAAACACTATATAAGCATAAGCTTGAGCCGATGTTCAACAAAAGTTAGAACCCTAACTTCTTGGAAAATCAAATTTTGGGTTTAACTTTGAACGTCTATGAAGAAACCCAAGAGTCGGATGTTTTGTTTTAGTGTAGACGGTGCTTTTTTTTTTTTTTTTCAATTATCAATTTTAATGTTTTGTTTTGTTAAAATAAAAAAACCTGTATAAGGAAAAAAAAAAAAAAAAAAAAAGCTTACGGGTTGGTTGAGTCTAGAGAACACTAATGCAGAGAGTGAGTTTACTTTATTTTTTTAAAAAGAGATAGCATATAGCAAAAAGGAACTATAAAAGATGAAACTAGCAGGTTTCGAACCCAGATCTCGGGGAAACTTTGCAAGCCGCGCCCTAACCACTGAACCGTCCACTTTCATTTGTATGTGGGTTCGCATGTAAATTATTATATGTACTTTCTGGATTTTCTAGTATAAATATATGGTCTACGCAAAAAGTTACTGGGTTCGACCGAACCCCCTTGCATCACTGTAGCTCCGCCCCTGACAAGGAGGTCTTAGATATGAAATGTTATAATCCAGAGAATAACACCCTATAACTTAAGTATTAAACTGATAAAACGTGAATAGTTTAGGTGGGTTTTGAGGTATTGACTCTATAATATTTTGAAATTAATCTGCAAGCTCCTTTTTTTGTTTTTCTATTTATGTAAGTTACCCTATAAGGAAAAGAGGAGAAAGTGGTATGGGTTTGGAAATTTATTTGGGCCCTTAGTATTGAACGGGCCTTAGTATGGCCCAATTTAAATCAACGGGTTGTTGTATAACCCGATTCAATTTACGTTTACTAAACTAAAAATAATTGGAAAAATGAAGAAGGATAAACCAAAGAAAAAAAGATCAGGACACCACAGGAAAAAAGCCAATATCCATTACCTGCCTTTAGTTATGACCAAAGGTTGTTTTGTCTAATTAGACATTTTAGGGTAATTTTTTTTTCCAAGTAATGTTGTCTTAGTCAAATTAAGGATTAAAATTTACGTAAGGTAACACTTAAAATGTCAAACAACCTAATAAATTTTAGCAACTTGTTTTCACTAAAGGAATTTCATTATAAAAAAAACCCTTGTTTTAACATTATGTTGATATTAAACTAATTAGATTGGAATTACAGTCTGGTGATTGCAATATTATTCTATCTTCTTTATGTGCAAGCATCAAAAAGAATTTCCTTTCTTTCATCATATTTACGAGTCTATCAGACTACTTATATCTCTTATGAGAATAATAAAATGGTTCAATTAATTTTTTTAACCAAGTGGAAATGATCGAAGATATTAACGTTAAATAAATTTTGTGAATTCCAAGAAAGAATGACTTGAATTATTGGACCAAGGCATTGGAATGTCTCCATGTTACCTTTATATAAATCCAAGGGAATGAGTCATGGGATATCAGTATTGGTTAGTGATAATTTTTGTTTTCTCGATCTTCAATTTCCTATAGGTTAAAGTCTCATTATCATCAAAACATATGATGGATATGCTATATATACTAGTTTGTCTCCTTGCTATACTAGTTTGTTTCCTTGTCTATTTTCAATTATTAAGCTTTCGTTAACCAGAATAATTTTCTTTTTTAAGAAAAGGCTTAAATTATATATAATGATAGAAAAAGCATATTAGCAAGTTACTCATATCATTTTCTTCAGTGTAACTACCCGTGCCAAATGTTGGGTATAAATTGTTATGCTTAATATCCCATCTATTAAGCATGATAATATCCTTGATTGAATTTTGGGGACTTTTAATCAAGATTGAGATCATGATAAGATCTCGTCAAAACCAAATGAGATGATATGTATATATATATTTGAGTAGAGAGGAATCTTGAGAGTTTATTATCATGTACTATATAGAAATAACGTCTACTGGTCCGGTTTTGGCTGTGTTTGAAACATATATAGTCAATAGTCAACATACGTTAACCCAACCCAACCCTTTATTTTTAAATTTCACAAGAAGTGAGTGTTCTGCAAATTTTCAGTTGAAACACAATTTTAAAAAAAAATTAATTTAAAAAAATATATAAATAAATTAAACAAAAAGATAAAAAATAATGAGAAAAAAAGAATGTAATTTTAGTAGTAAATTGTATTATTAGTCTTTTTTAATAATAATGATTTTTTTATAATTTATAATCTTTTTTTATGATATGGATTTGCACAAGAATGTGTGATAGAAGATTTGTATTTCATATTGCAAAAGTTTCGTACCAAAAATCACTTAAAATGCGAAAAAATTAAAAGGCCACAAGATTGCGTGTAGAACCCGCTAACTACCATAATGTGCCCCCTAACCCGCCCACAAATTTGACACCTCAATACATCAAGGAAATGTGAAACTTTCAAGACATTATTCTGGAGCTTCAAATTTTATGATTGTGATTATTTTTTTAATTATAATTTTTTTTATCATAATCTTTTTTTCTAGAACCTCGAGGGATTTGATCCATTTTCGCGCGCGCATTGTAATAACTATGCAATAGCTCGCAAACCACATAGGGAATAAACCATTCATCCAACCTACTTATCTCCATGTGGGAAACCATTCATCCTTGCTGGTGAATTATAAAAATTGAAAAATGGTTATTTGTAAATTTTATACTTGTACGACCATGAAACCGGTAAATAATATTGGAAGCTTTCCTACTGAAACATTATAAGGACCTTATTATCACATTTCAAATTACAATTTCACTAGTTCAAAGTTAAGTGGCAATTGTTCACCATGCCAATTCTCCTGTTAACAATGTGAAAAAACAAACACAGCAATTCGGAGTCGATAAAAAGGAAATCCTTAATTAATGGGTTGAAGAAAAAAAAAAAAAGAAAAAAAAAAAAAGGAGGAATCTAATTTAAGATTTTGAAAAGACTAAAGAAGTCTAATAGTAATTTCCAAATGTGTAACTAGTACCTCTATCTTTTCCTTCGCCAAGACCTATATATCAACATCATCTGATGCTTATTGCACTAATTTTTAAAAGGACGTTGGTGAATTAAAACACAATATTCTTGACTTAGCTTTTCATGTCATTCACGGGTGCTTTAATCACCCCAAAAGCCAATTAGTGAGTCTTTTCCTTCTTGCTTATTAAGTCCTCTTGAAGTTTCCAAGGACCAATTAATCCTATTGGGCACATTCTTATAAAGTCCTCAAAAAATTATCAACGTACATGGATATACACACCCAAAATTTATAAAGTAAAACATGGGAAATAATCTAAAGATCTAGATATAAAGTCTTTACTCCTCAGTATTGCTCTTTACTTCTTCGTTTAAATCTGCGATTTTTGGTTAAAATTGAGTGCAACTCCAATCGATTCCGAATTTAGGCTCAACTTAGTGATTCTTACAAATCTAGCCCCAACAATTACCGAACAAATAAATTCGCATCTGTCGGGTTATTAATTTGTGAATTGGATCTAATATCGATGTGCTCTATAAGTCAGTACCACCTACTTAATTAAAGTTCCGCATATGCCATCTCATAATTCTGTTAAAAGAAAGGGCAAATTTAACCGCAAAGGTCCATGCATGGTTCAAATATAAATTTTGACGCGAACTCAAGTGCGTGTATAAATTTATCAAAAATTATACCAAGTGAAAGAATTTGAACATCCATCAAATATCTTAAGATAATTAGCATGGAAAGTAACTCAAACCTTTATTTATTAAACCCCTCGAGAAGTTCTTACATAACCAATTCGTGAACTAATTTATTTAACTCCACAAAATATATACAAGTCTCATGTAGGTCCCAATCGTATCACTTCTAAAGAAGATGAATAGTCTTTGTTCGATTAAAAAGTCTATAGGTAATTCAATTTGAAAAGAATAACTCCAAATATATTACACAAAGTCAAAGAGACTGAAGCACGACATGAAAAGATGGTGATATGCATGTCTTCTTCGTCGGTTAAAGCAAAGGTCGGTGATACCCTAGGGTTAGACCAAATCCATAATACTGACAGTTAGATATATAATTCCTATAATTGTTTTATGTGAACGTGTTTGACAAGACATACAGTTTAAGAAAGAAAGAAAAATATTTAAAACTTGTGATCTCAAACATGTCATAATATTTTTGTATCTATAAAATCACATTATTAAGGAGAGAATTTTAAAATTATATTGTTTCCAAGTATGAAAATATGTCATATTTTAGGAACAAACGAAAAGGGAATATTGAGGCAAGAACATAAAGGGATAGTATTTAGTTTATTGAAAATAATACCTCCTTAAATTTGGAACAGGGAAAATAATAATAACTTTGGCACATAGCCGACGTCCCAGAGAAATGAAATTCAAAAACCAATAATCCCTCTATCGTAATTACTACGGCTTACGGCTTACTTTAAATATCCAATATAAAAGTCATATTAATATACATATTAACTTCTTAATATCCAAGTCGAACATCATGATCATATTAACGGAACTTAAACAGTATCATTAGTTGGTTACGCTTGTAAGACAAATTTTTTAATTACGCCTCGTAGCCAAAATATAGAGAATAATATTCTAAATAATTTTTTCTTTGAGGCAAAAGAAAACGAGAATATGTCAACATAAGATAAAGAGAGTTGTTTTAATTAATTAGTGGGTTGATGAAAAGGAAAATGAGACTAGAGACAGATAGAGAAAGACATCCAAATGGTCATGGATATATGGTGGGTGCTGATAAAGATTTGCATATTGATGAGACATATAAGTCTAATCTTATGTCTTTCATGAGACCAAAAGTATATGCTTAGGGCTTGGATTTCCTCCTAACAACATTACCACATTAATATTTCGTATAAATAGTAAAATGGAAGACAAATATAGAAATTTAAAGGGCCCGGCCGGAACTTTGCAATACCTCCCTCTATCAAGTTTTCTTTTCTAAATTTTATACAGCGCCCTATAAATAACTAAAATGAACAATTACTTTATCACAAAATAAAAGAAGGAAAAAAGTAATGGGAGCTGCTGTAAAGAAGTCTTCTCCCCTTCTTTATCTTGATATGTTTGAAAGAAAAATTCATGGATATATAGCCATTTGATTTTTCCTCTCTACAAACAAAAGATGGGATAAGATAAGGAATCTTTATTGTTGCTTCTATAAGTCAAGACTAAAAACAAATGGGAACAAATAACAACATGCATACCCAGTGTAATCACATGAAGTGTTTTAATCCTAGGGGGAGGGTAAGATGTACGGAGACCTTACCTCTATTTTTATGGAATAGAGAGGTTGTTTCCAATAGACCCTTTGTAGGAACAAACAACAACAATTGATATAATGAGGATGTGTTCTGAATATATTAGATAATTTTATGCTAACTGTCAGCCGATATATCATATTCTACCTCCTTTATCTGAGCTTGAGACCGGTAATGTGAGCAAAAGTTAAGACTAAAACGAGTTGAAAAGATCAACGGAAGAATTAAACAAGTATTAGGGATATAACAAGATGTTTCTTTTCTAGTGAATAAATCGAGCATTATTTGACTCATAACGTTATCTTTTTAGTATAAAAATAAAAGACTGGAGGTCGTTTTGTATGCACAATATGTCGTATGTCCCATTTGAATGTCCAAGAAATTAGAAATTTAAAACGATACATAGAAAAGATATAGAAGGAAAAGCCAATCAGAGACATCTTCATTTTGTTTTTCTTTCTTCTTTCTCTCTTATTTAAAAATATTTTGTTTGGGTGTATCTTAGTGGATGGTCCATAGACATGAAGACAACCAAGAAAGCCCTTTGTCAACAAGAAAGCTCTTTGTTTGACAATAAAAGAGGATAAATCCAATTGAACTGTATTTTAGGGTGATTTGGCTGTGCCATCCTTTATTATATTTTTGATCTATTCTATGTACCTTCTATTCTTTTTGATTTACGCTCTTTGTGGGTCATAGTAATTTGTGAAATTTAGAAGTTTTAAATTTATGGGATCAGGAGTCTTTGTTTAGAGTAAATAATCTTTCTCAACCCCCCGCCCCTCCCTACATACACACAGAGACAAACTCCTAATTATTCTGTACTTTTAATTCCCGAAATATCAAGAGATTAAAAAAAAAAAATCCTTTTTAAAATAAGGGTTTAGTCCACGGACAAACTCCTAATTATTTGGAATATATCAAGAGATTAAGCATTGGAATATTCAATTAAGCACAATAAACATTCAAGCAATTAAAATATGCGCTTTTGTTCCTTTTTCTTGTGACTCTTCCAGAAATTTAACGAATTATACATGTTAACCATTTGATTATCCATGTGTTGAACTAAAATTCATGTTGTTGATCCATATTTGAGGATAATTAAGTCTTAAAATAATCTAAATATAACATGCTTTCCGTATAAAGCAATAAAAACACGTTTTAACAAATTCAAAGTTAAATATGCTTATTGAAATATCATAAACGACCAAAATCAAAATTTATCAATACCCGAGAAATTAAAAGTGCAATTATCCCAAGGTAATATGTAGTTGTAGACTGCGTCAAAAGACCAAAGGAACTAAACCAAGAAATTGTCTATAATAGGAACTTCTTTTCATTTGGGCAACCTTTGGTCTAGTCCTAGATTATACAAAGTTCCCCTTCTAAGGCAGGCCCATTGGGTAAAAGCAAATCTTCCACCACCAATAGTAGGTTTTCTTCCAAAATAATATTTTCTGCAGTCAACTTAGAATTTATTAATTTGAATTCTAATCCAACGACAATGAAATGAAGAGGGGGGGAATAGAAAAAGCTTTACTGATCACTTTTAGATCATATCTTTGAAAAATAGCATATGTGAAACTCTATGATATTGTCTATTTTCAATTACAGGAGCTGGAAAGTGGCTATTTGGAAAACTTCCCCAAGAATCATGTCAATTTCATTCATCAAGGGGAATATCTAGTACCTTGTGCACTAGAAATTCAAACTCAAAACAACTATGTGAGGTTGGAGTTTGAAAACTCAATATATATCAAATCTAGCCTCTTACAGCAGTTTTTTTTTTTTTTTTTTTTTTTTTTTTTTTTTTTTATAAAAAAACTGACATGATAACTCAAAACTCCTTAAGATAAAAGTTAAATTAACAGTTTGATTGAATATGCCAAATAGAAACATAATGATGCATCATTTTGACATAAAATTGCCTTCAACCGAGACAATTTCTATTAGAAGAAACTAAAGTAATTCTCAGAATGAATCTACTCATCTCACCAAGCTGAAGCTATATTCGACATGTTTTTTACAGGAATAGAACACTTCAATGCAGGGAACATAAAATTTCCTACAGGAACAAAGTAAAAAATTCCACAATTAAAACTGGCATATGGTGTTAAAATGAATGAGGTGGCTTGCAGGGGTGGGCCTACAAGGCTGGCCACGGGTTTGCCCGGTAGCTTAGGCCTAAGACCCTGTCACTGTGTGTAAAATACCACCTAAATATGTATAAATAATTTATCAAGAACCCACTAAGCTATCTTTCTAGAATTCAGAACTCATAAATACAAAATCCTAGCTCTACCTTTGGAGGACTATCGCTCTTTATTGTTACAAATTGATCAGATGCTTAGGGCTGGACCTGATTCGTCTTTCTTGCTTTGGCAAAATAATGTCTTCTTGCTTTAGCAAAACTAGAAGAACTCTTACAGTACCAATTCCACGAACTTAATACTCTACAAAATTATCTTACTTCTGATTGAGCGTCTCTGCAGATGCTTTCTCTTGGACATGTTTGTTTGTGTTCAGCATTTGCATGTTTTTTAGTTTCTCTGCTTGAGCCATCCCAAGAAGTGCTTGCTTCTGCATGGCCTCCATCAGCTCATCTTTTCTACTTTCATCTCCCTTAAGTTGCATTTTCATCACTTCTTCTGCTTGCTGGTCTAAAGGCTTGAAATACTCATTTATAGCAGTCTCCTGAAAATATTCAACCATAATCATTCATCAATTAAGGCCAGAAAATCTTCAATAACACAGGGAGCACATTCTATAAGTAACCCAAAGCCACGAGTAGCAGAAGATTGAACCTAACCCTATTTTGCATTCAGTACAATCAACATTCTCTTAACACCATGAGGCAACAAGTAATTCTGATTTAACAGATAGACAAGTATGAATTGGGAGAAATACTAATTGACTCATGAGCCACTTGGCTTATTTGCATGGCCCCTCCCTTTTTTCTCCGCTCTCCCAGCTTTGGGAGTATATGTTCAACATCAGAGTATGGGTGATTTAGTCCTTAAGAAAACATCTGTTCAACCCATTCTGGGCCTGCCAGTTGAACGGGAAGTTCCAAGGCAAATGCAAGTAATATCTGCTCCAAACTAAAGGGAAGCAACTTTGCAACACCTATCATTTGTGAATTCAATGAATTGCCAGTCTGCAGAAAGAAAAGGGAAGGCGAGGAGTCCAGAATTTCTGAGAGGAGTGAATGTGCAGAAAGGAACAAAGCACTAGGGAATGTATAGACAACCGGAAAAGGAGAACACACACTTCTCTTTTATAAGTATCTGGGTAGTACAAATTGTCTAAAGGATTCATTCGCGGAATTGACCACGATCAAATACTACAAGAGATGGCAAAGCAGTTACAATAAACATGAGTCCGCAGTTACAATAAACATGAGTCTAAGGAGAGAAGTAAATTGATATCAGTAGAGAACTTGCTCTTCTCTATTTGCAAACAGAAACAAAAAGAAGTAAAGGGATCCATCCCAATAAATTAACCTACTTTGCTTTTCGGTCTGTCTAAAGAAGACTCGACTACTTCTTCTCTCCCACTGGCAATTCTCAGTATAAACTTTTTTGACGGGTCAATTCAAACTAATATAAGCTAACGCTACGTTACTATTTTAAATTTGATATGACATCTTATCACCTTGTGTTGTTCACTTCTTTTATAATTAAACTATTACTCATTTAACACACTTTTTACCACACCCATTATAAGAGTTTTGGCTATGTCTATCTTATCCACCATATACAACAATGAACTTTGCCCAACACCATTATACGGGATAGAGCAACGCTAAACTTGCAGAAGAAGATTTCCCTATTCCCATTGTTGCGGAGAATCCGATTTCTATAAGTTATTCAAACATTTAATCTAAAAAATGCACCATCAATAGTTCAACCGTTTTTAAAGTGTTATAGTCAGGACCATTAAGGTGATTGGCAGCATGCTTCTCAATTACAAAATAACAAAATAAGACTCAAGAAAATGGTGAGCTTACAGTATCTTCTAACTTCTTATTCAGAGCTTGCATCTCTTCCACCGATGCCTAACTTCTGATAAAATCATCTGCTCAGGGATTTTCCTTACTGCTGCCTTCTTCTCTTCCGCCTGATCAGACACACGTCGATACAGAAACAGAAAGCAGAAAAAAGGGTTTAGAACAAAAAAACACGGCAGGCAAAACAATCTACCAACTAATATTTTCAAAGACACCAATTTGTCAAAAAAGAATTGCAATAAATCATCAAGTATTAGTCTAGCTGCTAGCAACAGGCACCTATAGCGCTTCTTTTATACTTTCTGGGTGGGTGTATTGGATACTGAACCAAGCCCAAAACCGTCAGGGGCCACCCATTTCCTACACAAATTAGAAAACATGACCTTAACCAAGAGGCCAGTCCAGGATTTTAATAAAGTGGTGCAAAGTACACCTGCACGCATTACTCTCTTTTTACAATACGTATGGACTTAATATAAATATACCCCTTTTGAAAATTTTCGACGGAAATATAATTGGAATTGGAGATAGCGGAGTCGTCTGTACCGCTACCGAGCATGAAGATCTGCCTATCCCCAGTTCACCCTCCCCCCAAAACCCCCCACCCCACCCACACACACACAAAAAAAAAAAACCACGAATAAAATAAAAAGATCACTATGCTCAAGAGAAATAGAAGCTTGAGATGGTGTATAAATTATGCCTCGATTAAGTCTTGAATGAAATCTTTTTGACCCAAAGACTAAAGACTCTACACTATGTATTCTAGAGTTATCCAAACAACAAACTTATAATGAAACATACACACACCAAAACAGTATAAACACAAATCTTAGGTAAGGGATAAAGTTAAAGGTCCAATAGTTGCATTCGGTGATTCAATATAGAATGTCCAGTGCCAGATAAAGCTAGCACAGACCAAGATAAAAGCTTTAATATGCTGCCATCACGTAGTAGGAAGAGACCAAAATTAAAGAAACCATATAACCCGGATGGTAATTGGTAACCATTCACCATATTAATTTCTTTTTCCGATAAGATTTCCCTTCCTCAATCTAACTCAACATTGTGCAACTACACCTCTAACAACGAAATACTCATACTGTTTACCAACCATAACAATGAACTTTCCTTGTATTTTTCAAACAGAATTAATTAAAAAGAAGAAAAAAAGACACAACCCAACAGCAAAAAGGAAATGATTTTGAACCTGTTGGAGACGCTGTTGAAGTTGTAATCGATAAGAACGAATTCTACGTTCTTCATAACCTGACAGAACCCTAATATAGAACATTGCTTTTCTTCCAAATTCTATAAGCTTCTTCATTTGCTTTTTTTTTTTTTTTTTTTCTATAACAAATCTCAAAGCTCCAATTAGTGAAAAACTGAATAATAATTTTGTTGTGGAGTTGGAAGAATTGGATTTAGGGTCAAGCTGAAGAAGAAGAAGACTAGCAGACAGTAGTCCCTTTTCCTGGGTTTTACTGAAACATGGATCATTTAACCGGGTCGGGTCGGTCAGGGTTGCTCCGCAAATATGACCCGTTTCGAATGATTTGCACTGTTGTCCCTGTTTTGTGTTGGTCTTTAATTTTTACGACTAAGGCAAAGAATTTTTTAACCGGAAAATTTCATAAATATACAATTCTTCACTTACATTGCAAAAAAATACCCCAAAACTTACATTGCAAAGCTTTAACCCACACCTATATACGTATACACGTATATACAACCATATACAATATTATAACATATATCCATATACACCCATATACTATATTATAACATATATCCATATACACCCATATACATATAACATATATCTATATACACCCATATACAATCCTACACAATGTTATACAATATTATACACCCATAATATTATACAATATTATACACCCATATACAATATTGTACGCCCATATACAATATTATACATCCATATACAACAACCACAACGCCGCCGCCAGTGCTCCATCTCCGGCCAAACAACCTGGACCAAACACAACGTCGGCGGAATAGATCTAGGGTTTCAGTAGCAGTAGGAGGCATGGGAGAGAGAGGCTAACTAGATCTAGGGTTTCGCCGGCATTTTTGGCCACCACCGCGAACTAGCTCTAGGGTTTTGGGGAGGAGAGAGAGCAAGAGAGAAAGATTTCCATGGCGGAGACTGCGATGTGTAGTGGCTACCGCCGCGAGCTAGATCTAGGGTTTAGGGAGGAGAGAGAGCGAGAGAGAAGGACTTCTTCGGCGCCGACGGCGATGTGCGATGTGCAGTGGTGGGTGGCAGCACCGGAGGTAGAGAGAGGGGAGAAGAGAGAGAAGGCTGGGTCATTTTTTGACAAGTAATTTTTGTTTAAACTGAAGATGGGCTACTGTGGGCAAGAAACTCAAATATGGGCTAAATTTGATAGTATTGGTACCCCAATTGATACTGAGTGTAATTATCTCTTTTTTAACCGGGCCTAAATTTATAATTTCGCATCAGAAGTTATGCCTCGACAAGTTGATATGAGTTCAAAATTTAAAAAACTTACGCCTCACTAGACATTAACTGATGGTAACTACAATATAAATTTTAAGTGCTAAAAAATCATTTTTTAGTATTGACATTAATTGTATATATATAATTATGTGTTTGAATGAAAAATACTAACACAAATAACAAATAGTTCATGTGTTAATAAGTCTTTTTCTGTTTAAATGACAAAAATACACTTATATTTCTTACAAAAGCCTATAAATTCTAAAATATATTTGCAAGGAAAAGCAGAAATGACAAATATGAGTAAGAAGAGATTATAGATTTTGTTTTGTAAGAGGTATTTTGAGAAATAAGAAAACATTAAGAATAAAATAATAAAAAAATTAACAAAATACACCTTCAGTGGAACTATTCCTTTAAGCGGAACGTATTAATCTTGGAATTCTAAACTTTACCTTCAAATTAACAATAGTTAAACTTAAACCTATAATAACAACATATACCCAGTGGTATTTAGGTCCGCGAAGGGTAGAGTATCTTCTTTCTAATTTTTCACACAGCTTTTGGGCAACTCGACAAACCGGAAGTAAAACTGGAAACGAAGTTCCGATCAAGACATTCTTGATAGTGAAATTGTACTTATAACTACTCAAGGCAAATGGCATGTCTCTTGAGCTAGAGGAAGGAGCCGTTTAGCTTCGATAATTTAGGCAGAGACCATTTAAACCAGTCCATTGTCGTGTACTTTGGAACCCTTGCTGCTAATTTTGTTTTGACCTATCGTCCTCCAAATACAATCAGCACTTAACAGAGTTATAGCATATATAAACATAAATCTTCTTAATTTATTTTGCATTTACGCATATATTCATCCCACTAACAAAGAACATCTCCACCAACTCATTCTACATACAGAGAAATCAGGGACGGGTAAAGAATATACAGGATTCCCCCTTAGAAAGGGAACCAGCTTTGGGTGGTACACAAGACTGACAACGCACTCAGAACGGATGAATACAGAAAGGAGATTAAAAAGAAACTAAAGCATCACCTACAATTCTATCACAAGGAATTTCTTATCAAAAGTTAAAAAGTTCATAAAAGAGCCACATGTTCCATCACAGCGATAATGGCACATCACATAACATTGTATCACAGCCTAAGCAAAAGCTAGTGTCAAACTATTAACATGCTTGTTTGAGGTGAACGGAAAAGTGTGTGAATCAAACAGGTAGAGCTTCAGTAGCCTATTGACCAGATCTAGTTTCTCCTCCTCTTCTTTTTCTCCTCTTCCTTCTCAGATGCATTCTTTAACTGGAAAAAAAAAAAAAAGAGGAAACAAGAGTCAATTTTTGGTGGCCAAAACAAGGAAAGATCAAGCATTTAACCCAGTAGGAAATCAATATAAGCACAACTGAAATATCTCCTTTACCATGATGATCAGAATCCGTACAAACACATCAGCAAAATCTACGAAGAGGGTCAATGCATGCTTGACGTAGTCCATGTCACCCAAGTGAGCCTTCTCAATAATTTGTTGGGTGTCAAAGACAATGTAGCCCACGAATACCAAGAGCCCAAAATACAACTGCCAGATAAGAGGTGTGGCGTTAACGGAAAAAAATATTAGAGCAACTTACAAAATAAAGGATGCTAAAAGTCGACACTACAAGCACACAAGAAACAATGGGTATACCTCAAACTTGAAAAGGGCCATGGAACCACCAAAGATGGAGGACGCAAAGGACAACCAGAAGAGGAGGGAGACACCAGAAGAAAGAAAGCCCCCAAGGTACAAGTACTCCCTGCGCCTTGCCACCATGGCAGCAGCTGAAAAGCAACCAAAAACCAAAGCACAACCTACAAAAGCACCAAGCACAATGCTGCAATGGAAGAAAGTTATGTATCAGAAGAGTCTCCCCTCAAGGTTGTAAACCTTAAAGCTGTTAAATAGTCAGTATTGGACTATAAGGATTGCACATTTTAGCTGACCTTGCACTTAAAACAGACACAATAGACACAAGGACACAGAATTACACAGGCTATTACAAGAGTGCAGTGGTGAGAAAACCAGTAATAGGAGTCACTAAACCCTTTCATGATAATGCTGCAGTTAAAATCATGCATCAGAGTACCAGACTATCACCAACTGAGTTAAGTTGGATTGCAAGGGCCTTGAAACAGAGGAGCTCTCATTCTATTCCCTTTGCAGAATTCAACTCCCCCAAAAATATTAGGGCAAAATCTGGTGGCGCTTTTGCATATCAGAGAAGGGGATCTGATCCTTAAATTCACAAATGAAAGAGCAAACCAGGTATGATGCATACGAAAGCAGCAGACATGACAAGTGTCAAATAAAGCACTGCAAATATAGAGACCCAACATAATACCCTAATACCACAACAAAGGAATCCCACTTCCAACTCAGAAGAAGAAAAGCCCAAAACAAAAATGAGCTAAATGCATATCTGGTTTTCACATTAGTAGTTTAACATACAACAAGAAGACTGAAACTAGCACGCAAGAAAACAGGAACGATATTTTCAAACACGAAAAAGGACAATATGAAGGGAGACACACCTTGGATCAAAGTCAATGCCCACTTTAATCAGAGGACCCGTTGAAGCGCCTTGAAAGAGCGCAGCTGCCATCAGAAGAGCAACCCTTTTTTGCTGATCCCCAAAAAATAACAGAAATATCAGTTAAAATTCAATAATCAACACAACCACAAAATTTCCACAGCTAAAGAAGGCCACGATGAGTGTCTGCTAAGATTTACAAGGGCAGTAAAGTTGGTGCATACCTCTTGATAAGTAGGGCTTAAGAGAAGCCACCCCATGCTTCCCAAGCAAGCCAGTGTTGTGAGGACGCCACCGATATTCCAAAGAATGTGAAGGTAAGCCCCAGCAGCTGATGCTACTAAAGCACAACATAGAGTAAGGTAGACCTATAGCCATGAAAGAAATCAACATCAGGATAAGACACTTGCCATAATAAAACCCCATATACTAAGGAAGAAACTGGGAAAAAGCTAAATACGTGGTACCAAATTCCACCACATTGATAAATTTCAATGCAAATCAGTTCCTTAATTTGGCATGACTTGGCAAAATTAATCAATCAAAAGCTGATTCACTAAAGGTCTACTGATATTCCCTCGGTTCCAATTTGTTTGTTTTACTTTTTAGTCTTTTTCTCCAAAAGAATATCTCTTTCCTTTTTTGGCAACTCTTTATTTTCAACTTACCACACAATTAAATAGCATTTTGGTACATTCTACAAATCTTTAGTTAACGAAACTAAACCACAAGATTTAAAAGTCTTCTTTACTTTCTTAAATTCCGTACCGAGTCAATACCACACAAACAAATTGAAACGGAGGGCGTATTAATCATTTAACACGAGCTCTTGTTCAGCTACCTAAGTAATTAATTTCCTTTCTTATGTTCAAGATCTTTATGACCAAAGAAACATTCAATATATTATAAAATTTTACTTAATTAACTCATGGCGGAAATAAACTCTAAACCACGTGGAAAAGAAGAGCTATTCAAATAAGATTTCAACAAATTACTCATGACTTCCAATTTAACTCTTTCTCCTTTCAACGTCAAGAACTCAAAGGTAAGAATTAGGGCTTCCACAAATTTCAATTTAGTGCAATTCTCAACAAAATAACAAAGAATCTGATAAGTTACGTAGCCAAAAGGCAACATAACTTGATTCTTATCACCGAATTTGTCTAAAATTCAACCGTCAAACTAGTACAAAAGAACAAAACAAAAATCAAACCGTAAGGAATCTCAAATCTCAATAACCTAACAAAACTAACCGCAATAACAAAAAAAACAAAAAAAAAACATAAAAAATATCAAATCTGTATCAAAATTAACAAGAAAAAAGAGAAATAACTTGATTCTTATCACCTAATACGTTCTAAAATTCAACCGTCCAAATAACAAAACAATAATCAAACCGTAGAACGCTCAAACAATATGATAATACCGTAAGAATCTCAAATTTCAATTAAAATTAAAAGAAAAAAAAAAAAAGAGACCTGTTTGAGATGAGTTTGAACGATAGGAGAGATCTGGTTGAAATTTTTGAGACAATTGTAACTCCAACGATTGCGAGATGCTGATTGTGAGTCGAAGAACGATGTGAAACCCTCCATTTTTTGGTACTGATACGAGCAAACAATATTTTTTCAAAGTCGAAATGCTATATTGATATGTCAAGTCTTTACCTGTAAGATGCCTTTTATATAGTGCTGATTAAAGGATAATTCGTTGCTTCTCGAATTTACTGGAAATAATTAATATTCCGCGTTACTTTCTTGTAAGTTTACATTTATATCCCCAGTTTTAGTTTTTACTTTTCTCACTTCTTTTTTACATTATCGAATTATAATTTAAAATATTGTTGCCTTTTTTGACAAATATACTACTCGCTCCGTTTTAAATTATTTGTAGTGATTTTTAAAAATAGTCGTCTTAAATTATTTGTCATTCTAAAAGTTCAAGAAAAAATTAAATTTATTTTTATTTTTATTTTAGCTTTAGTAGTAATTGTTCTTGAAGACTATAAATGCCTCATTATAGGATATAAATAGAGTAAATAATCATAAATTACTCTTAATTAATATTTTTTTAATGGGCGTGTAAAAGATAAACACGATAAATAATTTGAGACAGGGAAGTACAAAATATCTCGTGCGTGTTTTTCATTAATTCTACTTATATACTTCTTCTTGTTTTCTGAAGGCTTAACAAATAAATAAATCCAGTATATTACATAATGACAAGTAGTTTTGGTAATAAGCTGCCTATTTGTTTGTTTCATTTACTAATAAAAAATTTATGGGATTCTAAAAAATTCTTTTCATTATTTATGCCATTCCGGCCTTTTGTCATTTGCTGCACTACACAATTAAAATAGTTCTTCAATATATGACTGTTTCAAGAAAAATATTTTATATAACAGTAGGCTCTGAGATACTAGGAACCGATTTTATCCCGTGTCTCTTGGCAGAAATGAAGCAACATTCAGCATTCCACAAACTATATGTTGTAGTAGTATTTTTTTGTTGTTGTTTACTTTAGCTAAATTACTTAACAAATTATATAATTAATGTTTAATAGAGTTGTTAACAATTTAGAAGAGAATAGTACTTTTAAACATTAAATACAGGGGCAATTAAGGGAATTACTGGGTCATTGGTTCCCGAAGAACCTAGGGAAAACCATAGTATATTAATTACTTATATGCGAAGTTACAAAATATCTATCGGCCACAAGTTAGTTACTTGGTAGAAGACTGCCATGTCACCTCTACGTTTCCACGTAGTTCCGCCAATTGAAGCATGCCATGTCATCTATGACATTTATTCTCCTTTTCAGGGTCCCAAAGAGCGTGTTGAAAATAAAATAGAATAAAATATATACTACTACTAAGTAATAACAAGCTTCCTCGAACCTTCAAAGAATAAAATGAGCAAAGGAGTACGAAGAACCTCCTGCCTTTCCTTGCAAGTAAACTGATGGTTCACACTTCACATTATCACCTAAACCTGTGAAACGCTTTCATTCACTTCTTTGAATGACAACACTTGGTTCCAGTAACAGTTAAAAGGAAGTAGAGGTCTAGGTGCTTGTAAAATGTTAATGCACAATAGCCTTAAATTTCTATAAATGAGTTAAGATACAACATCAGTAAAGCATAAGACTACACTAAATTCAAGAGTTGTTGAAAGAATTACATTCATTTGTTAGCTATTTTTACATGACAACAGGTCAAAAGGAAAAAAAAAAAAAAACTTCAAAAAGCTACTTGTACTTTGTTTACAATACTCCACATGTTTGAGAATTTTCTGGTAAGGGAAGTGTAGACCCTGGGCTTTGGCCCTCTTGGCTGAGCCCTTGACGATACAGCCTATGCTTTCTCAAAGAAGCCTCATGGCATGGAGCAAAGAACTCATGCCGGATGGCTTCCTCTGCACTAATCCTCAATCTTGGGTTCGACGTTAAACACTTGTCCACAAGATCGATAAGTGATTGTGGAATGATCTCTAGAAAATCTGATTTTCGGGTGTTTCTTGAACACCAATCTCGTAACTTTACAGGCGACAGAGATTTCACGTCAAATAAATCCTGTTTCATGGTAATGTACCATTCAGAGATATGCATGGAGTTGAATGGAAAAAAAAAAAAAAACAGTTAAAGAAAACATTGGAACTATTAGTACCGCTGGAAATGAAGACTCTCGGTTGTGTAGTTTGGCCACTTCCCACAAATCTTCACTTCCTTTCAATTTGACTATTTCCTTTATGTTCCTAATTAAAGAAATATACAATGGTTAGCAAATTCTCAGTATCATTTATCTTGTTCAATGGCAATGAATACAGACAGAATCTTACTGGTCAGGGTCTCCAGCAAATGGTGTTCGGCCAATAATGAAATACAGTAAAGTAACTCCAGCTGACCAGATATCAAGTTTTGTACCTTGATGTGAAGATCTGAATAGCACCTGCCAATGCAGCCATCCATCATGAGTGAGGATGATAGTGAATTTTTTATTATGTATTAAAGGAGACTGAATGTTTATGATGGAGATGTAAACATGACTTCTAAAAAGTAAGTATATCATGCTTCATGAATGAAAATATGGGCAAGGGCTAAGTTATTACAAGGCAAATGGATACAATAGCTTATTGCTATACTAACCTCTGGAGCTCTGAAACCCTTGGTTCCAACACATGGTCCTTCTCGGTTTTGCTTCCCGTCCCCTGGAAACAGTAGAAAGTTAAACCCAGTGCAAAAGTTCAAGCACAGAAAAACATGAAACCACAGTTCCGACCAAAGCTAGTTACACAAAATAACAGACCTTTGCTTTTCAGTAAACCAGCACCACCAATGGCAATTCCAGATGAATGCAATGGCATTGGAGTTATGTAATACTTCCTTTCTACTTTTCCGGGACTTGCAGCAACCCGCTTTCTCTTGGAAGTTGGACCATTCGTATCTACATGGTTAGAACCTTGAAGTGCTTCCTGTGCTAGGTTCATATACTCCTTCCTACCTTGATATATAAGGGGTTCTCTCAACCTTTCTGCTGATGGTGTCCTATTGCTTGTGGCATCCTTTGCTGAGGTTATCCCCGAACCATCAGCGCCAACCTTTTGTTTGTCAGCCTTCCTTTTAAGGTTTTTGGGCCGTATTAGAGACTTCATGCCTTTTGCTGCTTCCTCATTGATGCCTTCCTCAACTTTTGCAGTTGAGTATCTTCTCTGTTTAATTGGAGGAAGAGACTTGGCGAGGGGAATAGGACCACTGTTAAAGCTTGCACCATGGCTCGACTTTTCCTTGTCTGTGAATTATACATATACAGTTCTTAGTGAACATTCAATTGCTAATATACAAGAAAAGAGAAAGTGATAAAAATCGAACTTGAAGTATTCAACATTATTGGGAGTTTATTCTTCTGTTGAAGAGACTTAAAATCATGATGTAGTGGAAACTTGGAAGCACAAGACACCTTTCAAATTAAGAAAATCATCAAGAAGAAGTACCTGATGTTCCATATTTTTGGTGCAGATCCTATGCAGCAAATGGATATAGAGTAAAATGTCAATCAGATTGTTCAAGTTCAATAACATAACAAGAAGGAAAATTTCTACCAAGTTGAATAGCACACTCACCAGGGCAAGATTAAAGTCGATGAGGTAACCTTTATTAAGCTTTCTTGAAAAGAGAAAGTTTCCAGGTTTAACATCTCTATGAACAATACCCTGCATGTAAGAAAATTAGAAATTAGTTGTGTTTCCAGGAAAACCATTCAGTTCATTTGCATCTTTTCTGATATTCTTACTAGTTTATGTAAACCAGCAAGTGCCCTGAACATGCAATAGCCATACCACCGGAGCTGGGAAACATCCATGTCTCTTTTCAAGACCTTTAAGTTTGAACCACAACAGTAAACATGTTAAAATAATGACTACTATATGTTAAAACTAGACAACTCAAAAGATAAAAAGAGAATTAACCTCTGGTCTATCATGCTCGACATGCTCTAGAACAAGGCAGTCAGAGTTTCCATTCTTGAATGATCCTTCATACTTAATTACAAAGTTCTTTCCCCTGTCATAAAGCAAAGGTTTTAGAAGAATTCTTGTAGTGCATATAGAGCTGTAGATATATGTATATATTCATGTGTATGTATCCGTGGTTCCTTAAAAACAATTTCCTACATCATTACCCAAAGCGCTTTAGCATCTTTAACTCATTTTGGACATGTTGTCTGTTAGCATTTGGGTGAGGATCTGCAAAGTCAAAATCAACGTATCAGTTATATTGATCACCACAGAAGCATCGAAATTGGTCCCCAATTTAGGCAACTGAGGGACATACATGGATTTGTATGAGAGAAACTCAATGCCGAAAAGAGCATAGATGCTCCATTTTATCTTTTCTTTGATAATGAAACAACTTTTCAGCACAGTAACAATGCACAAGAGTTTAACCAATGCCTCAAACTGATATAGAGATATAAAAAAGCAAAATACAGCGCCACAGAGCAATCAAGTAATAATGAAGACAGAAGAATGCCTCAAATCTTTTGATGCATCATCAACCTATACTACAATATTTCTCCCTTTGACCTTGCTCAGTAATGTAAATGAGTGTCCATCTATGTCGTACCACAGATGCATCATGGAAGTTAACCAGTCAAGTTCAAAAATATGCAAGAATTAAACGACATTCAACTGCTAAAGGATCCCCCAAAGTCATATGAACAGATATTGCAAATCAAGGAAATTTAAATTTAATATAATTGCAAGAGTTTAGTGTGCATATCATACATTTAATTGCAAACTTCACTCCGTCACTCTTTCTTCTTGCCCTGTACACCGTCCCATAACCACCTGCAAATATTGTCATCAGGATTGTTAAAGGCATAAAAGGATAAAAACTTCAGAATAATCATTGCTATAGATTGAAAGCCAGACAAAGGTAAATACCTGAACCCTCTTCTTCCTCCACAATATAGGACTCAAAGTTAGGCAACTGTTTTTGCTCCAATTGATTCTATAAAACAAGCACCTTGAGGTTTACATCATGATTTTATTGGAACAAACTTACCAAATACAAGTCAATTAAAATGATGCGCTGGAACTTACTTTTGTGGAGTTACACACGAAATTCTCCCCATTATCTTTTGGATTTCCCTTCCTCTCTTTAATGCTCATACCCAAGTCATAGTTCTGTTTATGCTTCAGCTTCATAGGAATTGACTTTGCATCTTTTCTGAGTTGCTCTTTGTCGAGAAGCAGACTGGCGGCATTATGATTCTTCAGTGCCTTGGAATTCCTCGGCTCCCCGTCATCCCTCTGAGAGGGTTTTGAATTAGGGGATGATTTTCCCAGCTGCTTATGACCAAAAGATTGTGTGGGCGTCAAGATGGCATGGCCATGCAGAGGCTCATCTTTTTCTGCTCTATCTATGTGGAGAAGTGAAGTCGTGCAATTCTTGGTAGCATTCTCTGCATGAGAATCTTGAGGTGATATGTTCACCTTTGTTGGATGAGTCTCAGTGCAGTTAACATTTCTATTGCTAACAGGATACGAAGCTGGTTCTTCTTCGTTGCCTTCCATAAAATTTTCCTTTTGAGTCATCCTTTCAAAATCCTGGACAGAAGCATCAGCTGCAGATAGCGGAATTTCCATTTCTTTGTCCACTATTGTACAGGAATTTATGCCAGAGTTTATTTTCTTTTCTGTAGTACCAACCATCTCAGCAGCTGTACAGGTACATGTGGTTTCCAATGAACTGGTAGGAAGTGGCTTTAACTGAAGCATGGGGTCTGTGATACTAACTGCTGTTGATCTAGGGGAGCTGAACAGGTTATGACTAAGAACTTTAGATTTACAGATAGGTATATGTACAAAATTTTCTTCATTACTGTTTTCTCCTCTGTCTATCTTGTCTTCGCGTCCATATTCAATACTCTTAAGTCCAGAACTTGATGGTCTGGCACTACCATCAATTATCCAAGAAGTTCTGAACATTTCATTACATCCGTTGAAATCGCAAGCCAATGACAATGGTATTCTTGTCAACTGGTTCTTGCCACAACTCAAATTGTCATTGGGGAGATATGCCTGTACCAGCAATGTTAGAGACAACAAAGATTAATATTCTGAACTCGAGCAAAAAGTGGAACAAAATAATACAGTCAAATGAGAGCCAATTAAGAAGAATATTGATAGAGATGGTGAGGAAAGCAAGATTACCTTCCAAAATCCTCTGAAAGAGAATTCAGAGAAAACTAACGAGTCATATTATCCAACAGGCATTGGTGATCTTCCATGTATGTTACTTGATCCTCATTCAAGTTCTATTAGAAAATTTTCCAGTCACCTAATTATCGTCATATGATTCCTCTTATTTTGCATTAATAGCCATCTGAACTCTTGAATTAAGACGGGGATTCTCACTGCATGATCCCTTACCTATGAAGTGTGTGAACTATCTCATTTAAAAGTAAAAGCAATTAGAGATGAGAGAATTTTGATTATTTATATAAGGATTTCACTACACCCTCTAACGCGCAAGCCTAATTCTTCTCTTGGGCTAAAATTGTGAAAATATCCTATAGATTGGAAGCAATGATACTCAAACTCACAACCTGTCTCCTTGATGTGTATAAACCATCTCATCCAAAACTTAAAACTATTAGCGAAGAAACACTTCTATTTATACATATTAGGTCTGTTGCATTATTAATCATAAGCACAGGTGGATAGGAGGGCATCTATTTCATGTCATTTAAGTCGTACAATATATAGAACTGATTATCAATTCTCATATTGATTCGTATATGACATGAAGCATGAGAACTTCCTACTATGTCAATTATATTTTTCAAACAAACACATTGTACAAAATCACACAATTCTTCCTTCGTTCAACTCCACCACCATCATTTTCCTTCTTCAATCCCTCTACCGATTCTCATGCTTGTTCATGTTCCATCTTTGTAAGTTTTATTTCGACAATGTGTTTGCATATATGCTGTTTTTAGTGTGTTTTGAAAACCTTAGTTTTTCTTCAAGTTCTTCAACCAACTCGACTTCTAGTGCCTCTTTGTTTTTAAATCTCTATAATTGTGTGATTTTGTACAAATCTCGTATTGATTCGTATATGAAATGAAGCATGAGAACTTCATTCTAAATATGTAAATTATATTTTTCAAAAAACTTAAAGATTGCATGTCCGAATTCACGGTCAAAATAAAGAAATTTGACTCTCGAAATGGAGTAGCAAAAAGTACACGTTAGCTAACTACACAGTCTCACAACTTTTCAAATTAAAGTATAAAAAGCTTCAAATTTACCTGTCCACAAATCCTCCGAAAAGGCATCATAACTTGGCTTCTTTCCTTAACTGAAATAAACAACAAACAAAATACTCAATTTAACCGCAATAATCATAACGCATGGATAAAAAATAGGAATTAAAGTGTCGTACCATCAAAATTGTTGAAAAATCCTCTTTTATTAACCAAATGTAAATCGTCAACATCCGATCCAGCTCTCTTCCTTTTCCTATAATAGGTCCTCATAATACCTCGAAACTCGAGCCGAGGCAGGAAATCCTTAAACGCATTCGCATTAGCGAAGAATTTAACGGTTGTTGTGAATCCAATGGGCGAAAACGTGACGAAGTAATTGCTCGTCAAATGTAGAGGTGAATTAGGCATTGAACAGAGAAATTCAATGAATTCCGGTGAAGTGGAAAATAATGTGCATTTTGATGAAAGTTGTGATGGATGAACTGGACGACCTGTTGATAATAGAAGAGCGAAAATGTGCCATGCTTTATGTATATCGGTAATGGAAGATGAGGTTAGTTGAAGTTCCTCCATTTTGATTATGATTATTTCAGATCTGGAAAGGCATGAGTTACAGAGAGATGAGTGAATTAGAGGGAGAGAGGAGAGCGGGAAAATGATTTGCTGTAGGGTTTGATAATCCCGCCAATTTGTTTTATCGGAAATTGAAAATATAAAAAAATAAAAAAAAATAAAGATAAAATAAGTCAAATGGAACTTAAATATCTTGTTATTGGGAACATGGGCTGGGCACATAAATGGGCAATTTGCAGGATTGACCTTCTCTGGGGTGGTCTTTAATTTTTGTCCCTCAAAATGCGGGTGTTTAGCTTTTATCCTTCAGGCAGAATTTCAGGCCTTAAGGCAGAATTTGCTCCATGTAAGGCAGAATTTGGGCCTTAAAGGTAGAATTTGCACATGTGTAGAATTTGCAAATTCTGCCTTGCGATTTTTTTTTTTACTGAATTGGGATTCGAACCCACAACTTCGGGGTATTAGGCGAATGACAAAAATTAAAGGCCACCAATTTGAAGGGAAAAAATTAAGGTAAAATTAACAAAATGACTACCTTTTGGTAGTTTCCTATCATTTATAGCTACCTTTTAAAAATTACCATTTGTAGCTATGTTTTCCCAAATAAGGGTGGGTCATTTTTTTGGCCATATTTTGATGCTTATATTTTTTGTAACACAAGAAAAAAATAAAACATATCCCTTGATTTAAGGCCATAACGGTGGGATCAATTAATTATTTTTATTAATTGGTATTTTTTACCATACCCTTCCACAAAAATTTTAGATTACCTTTCCAGCCCATTTTATATTCCTCCATCCAATTTCATTCAAACATAAAAAATCAAAATTTGAAATTTGAAAAACATATATACTATAGTTAATATAAATTGATTTTTACAGAACCTTAGCAAAACTATTTAATTAAGTTTTCAATCAGTTTAGGATTTTATATTAAATGATTTCTCTCTCTATTAATTGGGCAATGTATTTTAGGGTAATGTATTTGAACAGCATATTATTTGATTCTGATTTCCTATATTTTTGCTAAAATGATTATATTCTACAACACAATTGTATTTTTATAGTTTCTTTCCATTTTATTTATATGATTTTGCATCACATGTATTTGATGGTTTATTTAAGTATATACACAAATATATAGAAGACTTTAGATAGTAGTTATATCATACATATACTACAAATATATATTTATATTTGTAAACTTTTTTCACAAAAATAAAAAAATACTTTCAACTTAACAAATTTATTCCATGAATATACAACAAATACATATATTTCATAATTTATCCTAAAAAACTATAACAGTAAAATAATTATATCAGGTATATCTAATATTATATCTTAATACCATTATAGTATATGTTGAATTATACTATTTATAAATGCATACCTCTAAAAATGATCATTTTATACCATAAAAAAAATAAAGGTTAACCTTCTTATGTTTAAAAAATGAAATTTTATACCATGTATATATAATATTATAGAAGAGAGAGAGAAATTATAATATAAATTAATTACGCCGTGTGTGTGTGTTGTGTGTGTGTAAGAGAGATGTAAAAATATTAAGAGATTAAACGTAACGTTAATTAGAAGATGTAAATTTTAAGTGTGCCTCTAAACTAGGGATTCAATTATGGTTAATTAAATATTTATTTTATTGTAATTAAAATAAAAGTGATTATAGAAAATTAACGGAGTGTATCAGTAATTTTTTTCAAAAATTAAAGATAAAATGAAGGATATACAAAAAAAAGCACATATAATTGGGACTGATTTACGCATATATATTTTTATTCATTTGCAATTTGGCCATATTTTTTTATAATTTTTTTTAAAATGTTAATAAATTTATATTTTTTCATCATAATATTCCACAAGTTCCCCCTAAAGGACAAAAACTAATGACCAGCCCATTTGAAAGACAATTCGTGCAATTTCTTCCTAATGAGGATGTCATTTAGATTTTATCCAACTTTTCAAAAGATAGCTCTTGGGATTGACAAAATGAGTACGTAACGAATTACAGGTATATGATTTTGCATCATCAGATTATCAGATTTTTATTGTCTTAGCTTTATGAAGTATTGCATCATTTTCCTGTTTCCTGAAGTGCTTCTTGAGCTGAGATGTTGAAGTTTTGATTCTGTTCGACTCTAATTTTTTACTTGAACATGGTATCCCGTACTACGGTTTATGGTTAACCACTCCTACGTACTGTACAAACAAATTGCACTGTAGAAGAAGCTTGTTAATTCTGTGCTTACAGTTTAGGACATCATCGTTTATGCCAACCATTGTTAATTCCGTTTTCTTTTCAACTTAATCAACAAGGCAATAAGTAAATTTCCATTGGCAATAGCCAGTAGGGAACAGAAGATCAGTGAAATTATTCTGTTATATAAGGGTTTGAATTGTAATCTCTAGACCACTGATCCGTGCCTCGGGGACCATCTTTTAGTTTGACTGCTGTCTTCATAAGCCTTCAACCATATTTCAACTCCCAAAACTGACTTTATTTTTAGTACTATTGTTTAATAAGTATTTCATCAGTTTAAATTTTAAAATTACTCTCATTGTTTAATTCTGGCACTGTGGCACATGTGACGGGGGAAAAGCTGCTCATTTTCAAGAAAAACATATATGAACTGAAAAATGGTTAGAACAAATACAAAGTATCACAAAAATGATCAATTTACACAGAAAGAACAGAGCTAGAAGCTCTCTAGCTCGCCAACACTAGAAAAATTATACAGTAAACTAAAAGAAAAACTTTAATTCCACAAACAAGGGGACTTGAGCTATTCTGTAGAAGGTGAAGACATCAACAGTTTAAACAGAAATCCGACCATTAACCCAATGAGTCCCACAAGGAGTGCAAACTTTAGAGAGAAGCCTGCATCACTTCTCCGATTTCTTCGTCTCTTCAACATTTCCTGCAAGTTAGTGAACCAGCATGCATGAGAATAGTGGCCACTATACGAAAGAATGCATGCAAGATGATAGAAACTTAACTGAAGTTTCAAACTCAGAAAAAATTATGGACAAAAGAAGCCATCATCAATGCTAGCCCTAGATTCAGACACACAAGAAATTTGAAGAGGTAAGATTCATTATTACTGATCTATAGCTATCTTCTTCTTGTCCTTTTTATTTTAATTTAGTTGATGCACAGTTTAATTTCTATGCAGCCAGTTAATTCCACGTTCAAATCTTTTTTTTTTACATTATCCCTGTCTGCTTCAAATAAAACCAAGCCAAGCCTAATCAAGTTGCTATCCTTCCCATGTGAAAGGGTAATTTCAAATAAATCCTCTTTTTGGTTCCCAGAACTGTCATGTCTTTTGGCCTTATCTAATGACCGTATAAGAACCAACCTAATAGCAAGTTAAAATATATCACTTGCAATTTATCTTCTGCTTCTTTTCGTGTATCAACTAGGATTAATCTGATCAGATAGTTCTGCATATTGAGCAACCTTATGTACTATTATATGGTATTAATTTGGACCAGCATATACTATTGCATGAAAGTAATTGTCACAACTAGACAAATGGAAAAATGTGAAGTACACTAACCAGTTCCTGTTGCAGCTGCTGTGTTTGTCGGAAAATTGCATCCCTTTCATCTCTGGCACGCTGCACTGCTTGACTCTATACCATCAAAGAGAAAGAATATAGTACAGTATCAAACTTGGGACAAAGATAAGATTCTCCATCTCATGTACAAACTTGGAGATCGTGATTGCATATAAATCTTTTGTACATACATGATATGCAAGACTGACTGAAAGTTTTAATTGGCCAACTTAAGCCTCCATACGATTAGAAGCTAAAACCTTTCTAAAGTCGCAGAATATTTCTTTGCCCTGAATACCGATTATGGAGCTTTATACAACATGCAATGTCAGTAACGAAAGCTTAAACTGAGAGTACTTCATCCGCGATTTGACCAAATTCAACATCTAGAGTTGCAGTTCTCTTTTTCAAGATGGAGAAGTAGAACCATCTGTTTTGAAAAGTTTCACCTGGCATCAAATGTGGGGATGCAAGGCAACGTGGCTCTGACTCCAAGATGGTACATGGCCCATGATTTGACCAGGGTTTATGGGGATGGGTGAGAAGATCAAATAAGCTCATGTTGAATTTCAAGTGACTGATGGGCATAGACTACTTCCCCAAAAGAAATCCTGTTTAAAAACATAAGCCTTAGCAATTGTTCCTTGCTTCGAATTTTGTCTGCAATGGACATCTCCATATGAGGTCTCCTAAAGTATATTACATTCTAAAATAATTTTCCTCAAGTAGTTCCTAAGGAGCAAGAAGAAAGAGTCTCCACCAACAAAAGAAGTGCTCACAATCACGTTTCAACACAGACCATCCTTGACATCCTAATTATCAAAGTAAACCTTCAACCACGCTATTTGCTCTATCAGGTCCCACAAAGTCCTTTTATTCCTGTTCTTCCTCAAGGGAGGAAAATAGCCATTTACATGAACAGCTATTTAAATAATAATAATAATAAAGCTTGTATTCCATTTCTTAATGGTTAAACGTTTCTTCTTAGAATTTGTTAAACACTATTTTCCATCTAGGATGGAGAAGCGAGGTGAGATGGTACATATCTGTTCTGCCATAATCAATTTATCCTCGAAAAGCAGAAGAATAATTGTAGTTTGTCCTCTCTCAATTTTCTTTTTGTTTTCACCAGTTTCATCAGGAAAATCTATTTAACCCTCTCATCACAAAGACACAAACTAAAGCAACCACCTAAAGCACCTAATCACTGTCTCATACCCATAATTATCTTGAAAGCCAAACATCTAAATTGAGCATATGCACAGAAAACCACTGGAAAGACTACTTCCATTATGAAATCTAGCAACACGTGGCTATTATATAGAGGAAAAGGAAAAGGAAAAAACAAAGACTGAAGTTATAAAAAATGACAAAACTTGTTCAAAATCTCCAGACATCATTAAAGAAACTTAAGGCCAGTTTTCTTAAAAATATCATGCTGCATGTATACATTATAGTCACCAGTCATTATATCCTAAGAAATCGAGCAGCATGACTGTTGGAAGAAGAAAATAAGGACTTGAAATATAAATTAGACTATGAGCTGAATTTAGAACTTACAGAATTGACATCAGAACTTTGTTTAAACGCATCTTCTGAATGTCCAGGAGATGAGTGAGGAGAGATGTAAACAACCCTAAGCTTGCACTCTTCTACATTTCTTCCACTATCCTTATTAAACTGGATTAAGAAATAGTAGTCAATAGCATAGAGTGAAAATAAAAAGAAAACATTCTCTCTCCAATCATTATACAGAATTCAGTCAAATACTTACAGTATCTGGAGGAAGTTCATCAGCATCATTATTCACAATGGTGCTCTGTAAGAGGAACTTGTCCTTGCATTGCATGTCCGGGGGGTACTCTTTTTGAGCTTGGAGGGTGACTAGAGACATTATAAAGTTAAGAAAAATACACGATGCAACCAATCACTAAAAGGATGTCATTTTTTTTCTTGATAAGTGTAAACATAGAAGGATGTCAATGTCCCGATGGAATAACAAACTGCATGGACTACTGAGATGTCACAAGAAGAAAATATTGAGTACAATGAGGTACACTAAATGGATATCTAACGGCGTAGGCGTCCTCTTAATAAAAAGAGACACCCCATTAGATTTCCACATCACAGGTGACAAATGTCCAAATTGCAGAAACATTTGTCATAGAATACCTGTCTATTGGATTGTTTTAGTATATGATTAGCATAATATCCCTGTTCCTAAACTCTCATCATATAAGAAGGATGTAATCATCATTGCAATCAAAGGGTAGTATCTGCCGTGAAATACAATCCAACAAAAAAGAAAATTGTGCTGCACACGAGACAAAACACACTTAAGCTATTAAAGTAATTCCATGTCATAACTCTGAAAGATAAATTTATCACACCTAAGTTTGAATGTCCAATCAGCATAAAGGAGTAAACTAATCCAAGCCAATATTTGAACATTATGTGCATACATGTGGCAATATACCATGCCATGAACAAATGATGCTTTACTACATTTTCTGGCTAACGGTGAAAATAGTGTAAAGAAACTTTTGTGCAGGACTATGTTTGCGTAAATATTCTGCTACAACATTCGAAGCTAACTGTTATATAATAGATTTTAGTGCTTCTAACAGAACTTCAAGATTCAGAGTGGCACCTCGTATAAAACATGAATCCCGGGGATGTACGATACCCGTGTTTGGCCGAACAAAGTACTTTTTAGGAGAAGTAGTTTTCACCTAACAAAGAAAATGAAACAGAATATATCTAGATATGAGTTGTAATAGTCATTAAAAAGTGATAAAGGAACTATGAGATTTTGACAAATTCAGATAAAGCATACCTTGAAAGCAACATAATGCTCTGTGCTGTTTGTAACTTTAAGATCACAGTAGCTTTGTTTCTCCAGCTCAACTAACACAGGAAAGCCAAGTGATACTAGGTATGATAAGTGTATGCTACAAAAAGTACCAACAAAAGGCCTCTGACCTACAAGTACAACCCACAAACAAGCAAGAAAAGAAACAACTCCTTCACGCAACTCAAAGAACTGACTGAAGACAAAAAATAAAAAAACATGTAAAGTACAAAGATCTAAATTATGTTGCCGGCTTAATCTACTGTTGAATATGCTCCGTTGCATAAGAACATTATTATTTTTAAGGTGCAAATGAACATTACTGAAGCAATTCTAAGTTTCCCTTTTTTTGTGATGGCAGTGTCTGGGCTAATTTGCGTGCACCTCAATTATTCACTGGTACGTGTTCCCTTCCCCCAGCGGAGGTACCAAATAACTCTGTCCATCCAGACTTAGGCGGATGGGAAGATACCATGTCTTATAGTTTAACTCAATTAACTAACTGATCTCTTACACTTACTCACCTCAACATAAATTGGATAAACAATCACTATTTTGGCTCCCCTAAATTCAAAATGGAGCTCATATTTTGCACAAATAATCGAGAGAAAAACATTAACAAATATACCTTACATGAAATCCTTTTCAAACTTCACCCATATTGTCACTCTCTTGTCTTTTTATTCTTTTATCTCCTTTTCATAGGTAGTCATTCATCTCTTAAACTCTCTTCTTGCCGCCTGCTGCCTGCCGCTCACCCTCAGCCACTAGATAAGCTTAAAATAGATCCGATCGTGAATCAGATCATAGTGTGAACAACTCATCTATTGTTTCCTCAACAATTTCACCACAAAGCTCATAATTTTAAGACAATGTCACATACATCTATATTATATTAAAAGCATGAACTCCCTAACTTGAAAGTTAAATTACGATAATGCCCTTTTAAATTTTTAACACTTAATTGTTTACTTAACAAAAAAACAAAAAAAACAAATAGACGTCCTGAAACAGACCCAACCTACGCCTCTTGCAAATTGATGTGTTCCTTCACTAGCGGCCGCAACTTTTCAATCATGAACCATTTATTAACCTCAACAGCACTTCTAACGTCCTTCTCAACCCTCATTTTATTTTTTATTTTTTATGAACCCTCACTTTAAATTGTCATAAAATCCTCCAAAAGTCTTTATTCCAATTGCTTGTTCTTTTGACTATGTTTTAATATGTAAAAGCTGGAGTTTGTTTCTGCATGGTCAAATGATCATCTGCCTCATGAGCTATGTCCTCTTATTACACCTCTTCACAAGTTTCATGAGGTTTTTGCAAAACCATTTTAATATATTATTTATTGATTGATTAGGATAGTTAGTTCAATGACCGGAATCCTAATAGAATTGCAATTTTTGCATCATTTCTATATTTTTTTCATACTCTGACTTTAATTAATTTCCATATAGCAAGTCTTGCTCAACTTAAATTGCCTCCTGTGTGCTAAAGAACAGCATGTACAAGGAGGATTTAGTGTTCTTTTTCTCGGTCTAACACTCTTAACCTTATTACCTGCAATATATTTTTGCCATTACGATTT
Organism: Lycium ferocissimum; assembly: GCF_029784015.1. NCBI lineage: Eukaryota > Viridiplantae > Streptophyta > Magnoliopsida > Solanales > Solanaceae > Lycium > Lycium ferocissimum. Next base: position 32,367,840 of record NC_081350.1, read on the forward strand.
GTAAAACGAAAGTAGAATTAAGGTATTTTTTTATGTAAAATATTGGAATAGTGAAATATTTTATCAGAGGACGACCGGCTATGGCTTTCCTCATCTGTATCGATGCTATGTCCTGATTCAACATTTTGGAAAACTGAATTGTTTTACACAATGACATGTAACGGACAATGGGCAGAGATCAAAAAGAATTTTCGAAGGTTGCCAGTTTTCTCAAGATAGGCCAGACTTGGTGACCAGAATTTCTAGAGTGAAATTGCAAGAACTTAAAGAGTTAATTTTCAAGAAAGAGATATTTAGGTTGTTGCAACATACATGTTTTTGTGGATTGACGGCTTTATATATTAAAAGTTGTGGTAATTTCACGTTTGATTTAAAACTTCAATTTAGATGGACATGTTTGTTCATGAAATAAGATGGCTATTCAAAATAATCACTTTTCATACTCTATAAATTAGTTCTTCCTTAATTAAGTGGCTAAGAAAAATTTGCAAGTATAAACATGGCTTTGTCGTTGTATCCTGAAACATATAGCTTGTATTTTCCCTAATCTATATGCAAGCAATGTCTCTTTAAGGAAAGTTGATTCTTTCACGGCTCAAAGCAATCTCACACTCGATTATGTTTTCTTATTTTTCTAACAGTCCCCAAACTTACAAAATCAAAAGACCTAAATGTCCTTATAAATAATTTAAATACTAATAGAAAAAATATAGTACCAAGTTTTATGTGAAGGGATGTAATTATTGAGAATACTTTCTAACTGACGATCACTATTTTTTTTTATTTGCTTTTCTACCATTGCTGCCTTTTCAAAGAAGACATAAGCAGTTGACTGACTCTTATAAAGAACTAAATAGGGAATGTCGAATTCCCAACTCCATGCTGTATGCCATTGAAATATTTAGTAAAGATGTGCATAGTCAAACATCACCAATTAATTGTTTGGAGTCAAGATATATAAGTAGCAAATCTAGATTTCATTGTATTTCAAAATATACAAGAAAGGCACTACATATCGCATGTCCAATTGTGCATGCAAATATAAACAAAAAGGCATGCATCAAAGACTCAAGAAGAAGTTTGCCCGAGAAGTGCTATATATGTCTTTTAGAGTAGACAAAACTTGGAAGCCAAGTTCAAGAAGAAATGTTGGGATGTTCAATCTACAAAAGTATTACGCCAACAATCTTTAAGTACTTATATATCATATTTTATAGGTTGAAAACATATAAACTCTTTTTTTCTTCTCAAACTAGGAAATTTGAAATATCAATTATAGTTGTTAGTAGTGTGCTAATCAATTCAACAATTCAAAACGCAACTGATCTTCGAAATTTGTAATGTGTGGAGTGTGGTTTTTCACATAAATTTTGCTTATGATAATACTAGCATTCGCAATCATGACTTGCCAAGCTCATGGAACTCTTAAAACTTGTTGCTTTCGTATAAAATTAAGAAAGAAAAATCACATATATCTAATTAAACTTTAATTGTTCATCTTCGTAGGTTCAGATGATAACCAATCATCTTGATCTTGACAAATAATTAAACTTTCATGTATAATTATTTACTCAAAGCTTTGTTGGTACGTTATTGATATTATCTTACAAAATCAAGTACTACATGACTCGGCATACACGTGCAACGCACGTGCCGATAAACTAGTTATTAGTCTATAAGTGCTTAATACAACGCAAATTTGACCACTTTTTCACCTTGCACATTTCCCTTTATTTCTTCTTTCAATTCTCTCTCTCTCTCACACACACATTTATCCCCAATATATAAATAAAACTCATTTTACAGGCCGTTCTATTTTCTTCTTTATAACACTCTTGCAATTAACCAAATCAAAATTACAACTTTCCTCATCACAACAAATCCAATTAAAAAAAATAAAAAAATATCTGAGAGAGAAAGAGAGAGTTACATTGGAATTTGAGCTCGTCAGGAGTAATAGATATCAACTGGTTTGTAGCACCAGACATGTTTACAAACCTGATCAGCCGCCTATCAAAACCAAACCTAAAAAAGCATACACAAACCCTAGGTCACACAAAATGCATCTAATAGCTCAAAACAGATAAATAAATACAATCATATACACAAAAAAACAGCGTTTTCCTCAATTGATGATCATAGGAATGGCGTTTAAAAATAAAAAGGAGAAGAAATAAATACCTTATTAGCGGAAAGATCTAAGTAGCTTTAGGTAGAGTAACGAGAGAGAAAGTGAATATTTTCTGTTATGAAGGTTTCTTAAGGGTGGGGGTATGAGTATCAATCATGAATAATGAGGGAAAGGCGATGAGAGAAAGAAAGGGAGGGTGGTGGAAATGATGGCACGACACATGGCATAACTGACGTCCGATTCTAAAGCCAATCTTAGGACTGCTTTTCCTCCTTCCTTTTTTATTTTGTGTCGTCCACGCCTGAATTATCATTATTTTTATCCCATAAATATGTGCACGTCTTTTTTTTTCTTTTTTCTCAATCTTATTAAGTAGGTGTTTGATCATGAAAATTAAATACTTTTCACTTTATTTGGATTTCGAAGTTGGAGTTTGTGTTTGGTTATAGTTTTTGTAAATAATAGTTGGTTGTTTGAATGTACTGCAAGTGATAACTGGTTTTAGGTGTTTTCTAAATTCCAAATATAACTTCAAGCTGTATTTGAAATTTTCATGATCAAACGCTGATTTTTAAATAAAGTGAAAAAATTCTTTGCAAAAAGTATTATGGGAAATAATTTTTCACTTTATTGAAAAATCAATATTTGATCATGAAAATTCCAAATTCAACTTGAAGTTGTATTTCAAATTTAGAAAATAGCTTATAACATGTTTTCCAATTCACTTTTCACTTTCGGAATTGTATTTAGGTACAGTTAAACGTGAACATCATTTCAAATATTCTTTGCAAAAAGTATAATCAGACACAACTCCATGTTCAACTCTAACTCAATAAATTTCAGATAAAGTGAAAAGTATTTGAAAAGTATAGCCAAACACCTACTAAGTTTAATGACTATACCTTTTATGACGTAGTTTGAATCCGCTATGACATAATTTAAATTCGATAAAAAATTTAAGAAAGAGACTAACTCTTTTTTAAATTCGATAAAAAATTTAAGAAAGAGACTAACTCTTTTGAAATTGTTGAAACCCGTCATAGGAAACTTACGTTAAAGATAAACTTACAGTGGAGGCATTAATATATTTAAGCAAATTGAGGAGAAATAATATCCTATGTCAACGATTAAATATTGATTCTTAGAACATGTTCGATTTGGATATATATTTTTACTAATTTAATAGTAGGTTTTTGATATAAACCAATGGTGAAGCACAACTTCAGGAAGCAGAATAGATTAGCAGATGAGCTCGCCAAAGCAAGAGCTAAGAAGCAACTTTTTGGGAATCTGACAATTTTGATAGTTACTCCAATATTTGCGATGGAAACAGTATGAACAGCCATTCTAGAAATTGCATCTATGAGGATTAGCAGCCCGTTCGGATTGGCTTATAAGTTGCTTATAAAGCCGTTTTCGCTTTTTTTTGAGTGTTACCACTGAGTTTAAAGTGTCATTTTCGTTTAAAATGCTCAAAAAATAATTTACCAATTTAAATAAATTATCTAAAGAAATTTTTATGTTCTAAAAACGCCCAACTTATTTTTTTTTTATAAAGCTTATCACTTTTATGCTAAAAAATAAGCCCATCCAAACAGGCTCTAGTTCTGATTGTAATATTACTAACAATGTTGTTGACTGTTTGAAACAATGGGCTAGCTTAAGCGGTCTTCAATAATTACCATTAAACTAGTGTGTTACGAGTACTAAGTCGTTGTACGTTAGTAATAGTTATTTTATTCCATAGCATAAGCGGGGGGACAGCCTAATTTGAGAAGAAAAGTTGTAGAGTAATTTTAATTTACCAAACTAAATGGCTGTGGTCCATGTTAAAACTAACACCATTAAGCCAAAGTCGTTTGTTCCCTTACTACAAGTTAAAATAAATAAATTCATAAACCTAACATAGATTTTTCACAAAATGAATTAAAATAGCTCAGATATTGTCTAAAATTATTTTTCAAAACTATTTTAAATACACAACCTTTTTTCTAATCCAAAATTCAAATCTATACAACACCTGAGTATCTCAAAAGGAAATTTTCTGATCAGACAGTTTGATTTATGGGACACACAATAATTCCCTTGTTAAATTTGTTCTCTCATTAGATTTAGGGGGAGCATCTACTCTAGTTTTTTTGTTTCCTGTTCGTATTACCTAATGTAGACTTTCATTATGTAGAACTCAAATTAGTTGAGCAAATGTAAACAACCGACAGTTATCACCAGACAGTTAATATAGTTTCATTCCAGCTCATGTATATTATGGTGATATAATGTTTCGAATCGTGCCATTTATTCTAATGTCAATTAAAATTTAACATGTAGCAGAAATAGAATTATTATACGAATAACAAACAACATTGGTCGATTAATAAATTAGTTTAGCCCACACCTTATGCCATCCGTGCCACTGAAAGGGACGACAACAGAGAGGGATCATGGAATTTATGTAAATAGTCTGATGTATGAAAGCATTTTGGAACATTCCAAGAAGGAGCCATATTAAAACTGATGGAACAACTTAAAATGCCATGAAATAAAAACATACATAATAAGTAATTAATAAGATGTCAAAATCAAGTTTCAAAATGAATAATACTCCAAATTTATGGGTTCCAAAAGATTGATTATGTTAAAAGTAGGAGATCAATGTATTCAATCTTCATTGTGGATTCGAATATTGATTTCTCATTTCTTAAATAAAACGCATATATGAATACTCGGTGACAAACACTATAAATCAAATTTCATTGTCTAAAAGAATTCCTTTAAGGAGAATAAGTTTGACTAGTTTGAGGGAGAAATAATTTATCTGAGGGAAAAATGTCAAAGTACAAAGGAAGGTTCAAGTGTGTGTGTGTATATATAGATAAATACATGCATATATTAAGGGAGAGAGTAGTTGAGTATTTCGATAACTGTGTTATTCAGATTAGCTTGCACACATTTCAAATAATGCCACGAGTTACCTACTACCTCCCACCAGCACAGGTGCCGGATAATACCGTCCATCGATACTTGGACAAATAGAAAGAAATCACCAAGTAGTTGTGTACTTCCTCATGTGCATTATGAGGGAAAGTAAGCAGTATCTAAACAGCACACTCCAATGACTACACAAAAGAATGAATAACAACCTATTCAGCAATGTCTCAAGCAAATTATTACACTTCAAAGACTTTCAATTGCCAAAGGAAAAGGAACAAAAACTATCATTGTAAAGGATAGTACAAAGAGGCCAACTATATAGGGGTCTCATTTAAAAGTGGAGAGCCTTGGGAGCTTGTCACGCAAATAGTACAATCTGGCCCGCCTGACTTTTCGGTGCTTAACTACTTTGAGCTCCTTGATATTTGGTGAATACCTGTCATTAATAGCAAAAGGAGAATAATAATAATTATATAAGGTCCCATTTCTTGAGTGGAGACTTGGATCAAGAATAGAAAAGATAAGGTGTGAAGTAATTTATATTAAATGTAAGCTCTTCCGCCATTCAGAATTATTAAGTCAACTTCAAAATCTAGCATGCCATCTACAAATATGGACTATGGAGTAAACATCATTTGATTCCGTTTTGTCAAATATAGAGTACACATCACATATTTATAGTTGGCACATTTTGACAGAAGAAACTTGTTCTTTCTTTTATCAGTCTTGTAAGGGAAGAAATTTAACATAAAACAATGGAACAGCTGAAAAGAAATGTTAAGATAACATTTTGTAGATGATACTCCAAATTCAAATTCTGTCTCTGAGCTTAAACGGAGACAAGAAAAAAAGACATTCAGTACAAGAACAACGCACCAAGGATAGATGACTAGTAAGTTGTTTTCAAGGTTTTCTGTTCCTGAGATATTTTTCACTTTCAAGTTAAATCGCATATGTAATCCCGAAACTTTTAGCAAGTTGGGTCTTTGTTCCCTAAACAACTTAGTGTCCATGTCACTAATTCAACACGGCCCTCCCAACTCAAAACCAGAAAACGGTCTTTCTCGTCATGGAAAAGTGTTTTAAACTACTGAACCAGAAATAATACTGATCCAAAGGAAGTATAAAGACACATTCTTCCCATATTCCTACAAAGGTGTTACACCACTCATTAGTTTTTTGTCACTTTTTACTCCCATCATACTGCCAACAATCTTGCACGCTTGGCTAATGAAGATAAAAGTCGATGGTGAACAACAGAAGGCATAGTGCTGGTTAGAAGAGCTGTGGGACAAAGAAGATTTGCCCGATCCAGATTTTCCAGTCCATTAGTTAATTGGTGGTCGGTTGGTTCAAGAATAGCCAGAATTTAAAGACTGGACAGGTTCTTTAGTTGATATTGTGCGTGAAGACTAGAAAATTGCAGACTTAAATAGCTTTTTAACATTGAATAGCTTTCTGAGGATGCTAGTGTTCAGATATGATGGTGAGGGATGGATGCAAATCCATTTCTACGCGGTAAACTTCTACGAGCAGGATTTTGATGGTAAGAGAAACACACGATACATCAGCCAAAGTTAACTAAAGTAGCAGCAAATAACTCGAACTCTCTACAATTATTTCAATGTTGTTTCTGTCAACTTTTGCTGCCACTGCTAGAAAGAAAACCAACCAAAAACTGATTTAGGTTTTTCTCTTCACCATGTCCCATGTTGTAGCCAAGGGACAGAAATGGGACATACAAAAACCAGGTGGTGTTCTAAGAAATTTGTGGGTTTAGACTTTAGACACCCATCGAATGTTGTCCAAGTATTCACTAGTACACTTAAATAAATCTAAGATCACTTTAAGTTCTGATTTACCAACCAAAGTAAATGTATCAATCACATGTGCTGCCACATCTCATATACCCCCTCTTTTATATGCTGATAGGTGGCTGACACAATTAGAAATGAAAGGTTTAACACTACAAAGTTCTTCACGTAAGAAATGAAACCGTTAATAGAAAAGGCAAAGAGATACAAACAACTGACTGTGACTTAAAGCTAATGTTGTTAAGTTTCAACGCATATCCACAAACTAGTGGAGAGTTCGGAATCTTTTTGCTGGTTGACTGTGAGACATTGTAAATGCCGCTTTGAGCTGCAAGCATATCCTATTCGAGTAGTGCTATATCATATACCTCTACCTAATTCTTGTTTGAAACACTCAATTGAGCACGCCATGCTAATGCAGCTTTCCCAGCTAAAAGTGACAGCCAACAAGGTTCTATGCAAGTATACATGAAGGAAACCATAAAAAAAAAAAAAAAAATTGCAAAGCCACCACATTAAAGTACAGAAAGTAAGACTTACACTGGGAAAACTATTTCAACTCCAATGCCAGCAATAATCCTCCGAATGCGAATTGTCGTGTGGATACCAGCATTTTGTTTTGAAATGACTATACCTTTATAAATAGACAACCTCTTCCTATTCTCTGGGACTTCCTACAAGTTCATACACAACCTTCCAATTAAACTTTCTGGAGGGAAACTCTACCTCAAACCAATTAAACCAAATGATCAACATACAGATACTACTTACCAATTTGATCTCAACAACATCACCAGTCCTAATATCTGGTGTAGGCCTCACAGTACCTGATGCCTCAATTGCTTGCTTGTTCAATATCTACAGTGCAAACATTCATCAAATTAGCACAAAAAATTTAAACAATCCTTTGTTATATCCATATCTTTGTTGTCAAACATAAGAGACAATATCAATTACAGCTTGTTTGGATGGTTGTTACCTATTGTAACGTACCGCATTGTTACTTTAAATCCAATGTCTGTTTTGATTGCTACTTAAATTCATTGTATCATAATGTTAAATCCGTTGTTATATTATGATGAGAAGTGTCATTTAATGTAACGACCGATTTGGTGCAATGGCAGCTTTACCTTCTTTTTTTTTCCCCTCATCTTGCCCTTACTTGTTATTTAATAATTCTATTTCACCCAACCTTTTCTATATAGATTTCAGCATATACGCCCAAATCGGTGAATAATATCAGCATATGCTAAATCGGACCAAACTGGTTTATCTTAACAATTACATCTGATCACAAACTACATGAAAGTTGTCCCAAAAATGAAATTTGAATTGCTAGAACAGTCAATCTCAAGTTAAGATATCTAACACAGAATTCAATGAAACCAATGATAAATACAAATAGCCTCTACCCATGCCCAACTTTTTCTTTGTAATATTGTAGTTTATTCTTCAAATTGTTGGTACATTATGAAACGACGAGAAATGATACAACCTATACACACATTGTATTCATCAAAACGATAAAGTACAATGACAATTGAATTCAGTACGATATACTATAAAACGACATGTACCAACCATCCAAACAAGCTGTTAATCAATTAGCAAAAGTAAACAGTGGATTTAAAAAAATTACCCCCATTATATCTCCGAGCTTAGTTCTCGGCTTAAATGGTGGCCTTTCCTCAGTTGCAACTGCAGCTTCAGCTTCAACCTCAGTTTCATTTTCTGTTTCTGCTGGGACCTCAGCCTCAACAGCTCCCGGTTCCCCTTCAGCTTTAGCTTCAGCTCTAACAACAAAAGAGCAAATTTCCCACTTTGAACTTAGCCCCAGTGAATTGTGTGAAAATACATTCAACTGAGAAGGCTTTCGAGAGAGGCATGCCGAAAATGCTAGCTTCTGTGGAATACATCTTGTGGGGTTTCTTGGAACCACAACTAATGCCTGTAAATTCAATAAAGCATAAACTTTACAATAAAAACAACATACCCGATGTAATCCAGGTAGAGAGAGGCCGTTTTCGAAGGACCCTCGGCTCAAGTAACTCATATCAAAGCAAGTTTTCTTTCATAAATCAAATACAGAAGTAAAGCAGACATATCGAATAATAACGAAATCATTTAGCATTCAGAAAAAGGGAACAGTAACAACAACTAAATAATGTCATAGCCGAAGCCAAGAAACAAGAGGTAGTAGTAACAGAAATCGAAGGACAACAAACTACGACACTAGTACTAATGCTACTGTCTAAGTATGTTCAATAAAGCATAAAATTTAAACCCAAAAATAAAAGAATCTTGATAATGTTGATAAATGAAAATTGGGAAGTGCAGAAGCAGACCTGAGGCAGAACAATGGAACCCATTTTGTGTATAAGGTGTGAGGGAGTTTAGGGTTATTTTTTTTTTCTTTTGTTAAGAGTTAAGAAATGAAGGAAGCAGAATTCATGGAAATCAAGAAGAGTTGTTGAAGAAATACAGTAGTGCAACGGTGAAAAAAGGAAGGAAGAAAGCCTAGAGCCTTATCCTATTAAGATGTTTGCCCGCACAATAGTGTTTGCTTATCTGGGTACTATTCGGGTCTTCGGATCCCCCCAGATTGGATTCATGGCCCAATGGTCGGATGGTTGGGTGCACTGAGTGGAAATTAGGGGTGGATAAAACTGGACAAAAATTAGCGGTTTTCGGTTTGTTTTTTCGGTTTTCGGTTTTTTTAAATAACAATTTCGGTGTTCGGTTCCCGTTCACCGCTTTTTGGTTTTTCGTTAAACCGATTTTATTTTTTATTTTTTATTTTTTTTTGAAAATTTACTACATGAATACAATTTTTTTTTTGGGAAAAAAACATAAGTAGACAATAATATTATAATATTTACATACTCTTAGCAACTAAATGTTATTAAACATTACATGACAAGTTAAATGTTTTATAGTAAATCAAATTGCTATATATTTAAACCCTTGACGTGAATAACTCCAATACCTATTTATTGTTCATAAGATATAATCGCTTTTATACAATTTCATACTTCCTCCTTATTCGCAAGATTTTTTTCCACGTTTTTTTCTTACCTTTTCTACTTCCTCCTTATTCTCAACTTCTTTCATTGTTCCATAAAAAATAAAATCTCGCTTTTCATTTAACACTATAGGATATTGAATACAAGTATACTAATAATTTGAGTGTTGATTTTTATTATATATAGTATAATAAAAATGTTATACGTAGAATAATATTCATATAATTTGTTTCACCTATTATAATAAATTAGATATAACTCACATAATTTAATTATACACTATATAAAATTTTATATACCTCGTATGATTTTATTATACGTTGTATAATACATTATATTTTGTATATAGAAGATATTATCTTGTATGTGTGTGGATGATCACTATGGTTGATTCTAAAGTCATCAAACCTTTAAACATTTAGTCAGCGTAAACCTCCGTAACTCGAAGAATCAAGAAGGAAAAATGAAAATAAATGGAGAGATGTGTAATTGCTAAAAAAAACCGAATTAAAAAACCGAAACCGAACCAAACTTCAAAACCGAACCGAACCGAACTAATTGGGTGCGGTGTTCTGTCCACTTTCAAAAAACCGAAACCGAAAACCGAACCGAACTTTGAAAAAAATCCGAAAAAATCCACCCCTAGTGGAAATAGCACCGATATTCGCTTTTGGACGGGAAATTACACCAAATGACCTTACAAATTCTGGTTTTGAACTTTTGACCACCGTCATAGGCAAACCTCAAATGTCAAAGGTAAAAAATTATTAATCTTGAAGTTTCTTGATAGGAAAATGGGTCAAAAGTTCAAGACCACCTACCTTCAAGGCTATCTTTATAAATCATCCCCTTTTAGATATTTTACTTAACGTTTTGCATTTGGTTTTTCAAAAATTAATGAAAGTTCAAGTTTTAAATTTAACAAATTTTACCGCTAATCCTATGAATGATCTAAAGTTTTAAATCTCACAAATAAGTATTTAAAATCTTCATTTCCCAACCGAAAGTTTGATAGTTTGAAGTTAGGTTTTGATAGTTCAAACTTTAAATATGAATGTCCAATGTTTTTCTAAGGTTTGATATTGAGATAGCTAAACTTTAAACCTTAGGTTCAAAGTTCAAACTGCGAAAGCCTCGGGAGCCGTTTGGACATGGTTTGAAACCATGTTTCGACATGTAATTTTGATATTTTAAGTTGTATTTTCTCTTATAAACATAAAAACCCACAAGTTGTGAAAACTATCAAAACATTCCCAATTCTTATACAATCTTACCAAATGAGCAAGTCATAGTTCATAACAAAATTAATACACTACTAAAAGACTTTTCTAAAAAATACAACATCAATTGATCAAACTTTAGTTTAATAAAAAAGAAAACTTAACATGAATAGTAATGTAACTACTCTTTAATATAATTCTCCCGTATGGTATACATAAATAAAGGTTGGTGGAAGTTAATGAGGTTGGTAAATGGTTGGTGAGAGTAATTGTTAAAAATATTACCAACTTATGGTTTTTTTTTTTTTTTATAAAATATAAACATATGGGTCAAGTTTTAAATTTAAATTTTTTGAAATCATGGTTTGAAACCATGAGTTGAAATGCATGTTCAAACGCTGATTTCATCTCATGATTTCAAACCGCATGTCCAAACGCCTACTCAATCTAAAGTTTGAAGGAATGCAGTTTAAACTTCAAATGTTTGGCTGGAAGTTATCTCATGAGTCTAACTTCAACCTTAGGGCTCGTTTGGTTGGGAAACAACGTATCCCGAGATAACTAATCCCGAGATAAGTTATCCTGGGGTTAGTTATTCCACTTTCAAAGGATAAATAATTTCTGATCCCGGATAACTAATCCTGGAATTAGTTATCCTGGATTTTTATTCCAACCAAACATGGGATAAGGAGGCACTAAAATTTTATCTCGGGACTATTTTTGCTTATCCTTCACGCCAAACGACCCATAAGGTCTGCAGTTTAGCCACTTAAATATTGAATATGTTTTAAAAGGTTCCTTAAAATTGGCAACCTTGGTGCCATTTCTACTTATTCGAGCCAAGGATCTTAAGCCCTTGGGCCCTTGGCGACCGCCTCTGTTTGGTTAATTGCTAATTGCCCTTCGTTTGGGGTGTCTTTAAATTCGTCATATTTCAAATTTGAATTTTGTTCTTCAGATAAACCCATAGGTTCTGTGTTCAACCACGCGCAATTAAAAATTTTAAAAAAATGTAAGGCAAGTTTAAATTTATATGCCCCCAACGGCATACACTTGTGAATGAACCAAAATAGCCGCCCCCGACGCATACTTATGCCTTAAGGGGACTTACATAAGTATGTCTGGTCCGCATAACTTTGATAATCATTAAAAAAGTTTATGTTTCGTATCCCAAGATAAAAGTTTGCCCATTAAAAGATGCCTCAATTCCAAGATAACTTCTTGGAAGAATTACCAAAGATACGGACCAAAGATACTTATGGCGCTAAGATCCGGTCCCAGATAACTTTGATAATTCCTTCAAGTTACGCGGTCCGCATAAAAGTCTTTGTCTATTAAAAGTATAAGCCCCCAAGATAAATTTGTGAAGGAATTATAAAGCATCCCGGCATACGTGATACTTGCTAATTTTTTTAAAAGGTTTAGATCGCGCGTGTCCGCATAAAATGTGTAATTCCCTGGTGTTGGCGCATAGCAAATTTAAAGATCGCCTTGCGAATTTTTTTTTAAAATTTTGACCCCAAACGAAGGGAACTCCGGGAAAATGAAAAGGGCAAAATTTAAACATTTCAAATAGCCAGGGGATCCCAAAGACCACCCTAAAAGAAGTAAGACTCCGCGCAAAAAAATGTATCTGTTTTGTAACTGGGCCTTTACTATAGTTCTGGCCCGTAATAGCACCAATAAAGGTCATACCGAAAAAAGGGTCATTTGCACTTTTGTTCCTATTTTGTGTTGGTCTTTAATTTTAGCCCTTCAAATGGGCCGGTCTTTAATTTGTATCATTCAAAATCGAATTTATGTCTAGAGGGACATAAGTTACACATAATAATATACACAAGTTATGTCATTTCCCTTTAAAACTTCTATGTCCTTCTAAGATAAATTCGATTTTGAATGACAAAAATTAAAGAACAGCTCATTTGAAGGACAAAAATTAAAGACTACCCATTTAGTGGAAAACCGCAATTAATTCTTGAAAAAATTGTATGGTTTGCCTTCAACTGTGCGTTTGCTTGGCATAAGTTTATGAATCAAACAACTTGTCGGATTTCTTAAAAGTTAACTAGTCCCACTAGTATAAGTTCCATTTGAGGGACAAAATTGGTTACCGCACCACAAGAAGTCCAAAATGTTAGACAGTATACTTCATTCGTCAAGCATATGGATCAAATTCAATTTCATATCTAGGAAATACTCTATTGTCAATAATCTTTAAAAGTGAGATACTGTGTAAAAATCCGAAATAATCATCTTTATCCATCGAGGGTGTAATATTCACAAAATAATTAGTTCTGAATTACTTCCTCGTTGAATATTTAATTGGTTAATTATATCATAATTTGTTGCCTTATATTGGAAACCTGTTCTGCATGTTTAAATATTAAAGCTTGATGGTCTGATAAATATTGAAATCTGCCTTTCTAAAGTATTCACAGTTCACGCAGCATCATATCATATGGCTTCAGTATCCTCAAACAGCGTGTTGATTCTTCGACACGTGTCCTTCTCACTAATCAATGGACAACATGTTTTCAATTAAAAATGTAGCGTAACAGATACCATCATAGGTGGTGATTTCTAATTTAAATTTTATGAGTTCGATTTTAAGATTATTAAGATTAACCAATTATATTTTAAAGTTACTTAGAGTTATATCTATTCAAAATCTTACTTAAAAAATACTTGATCACTTAACACCGTATTTAATTTTGAAAGCTTGAGGCATGTCAATTAAGAATCGTCCTTAAGGATATTTCACCAATGCATTGATGGATGTTCCCAGATTCAACAAGCTCTTCTAGTACAAAACGAAGAGCCAGAATCTAACAAAGATTTAATAAAAGAAAACCCAACACACATAATATATGGGAGGATGAATTTGTCTTGAGATATATTTCTAACACGACAGAAGAAGACAAAGAAATAAATATATGGTTATACAAAAATGGCTGAACGATTTATCTCTTTTGTTGCTTTTTTCCTTCAAACTGAGCGAAGGTAATTATATAGGTCACAAATTAGACAGAGGGTAACGTTATTCACTATATTAGTAATAAAGATTATAATGACTATTCAATTGAGTGTTAAAAGCTAGCAGCCATTAATCCAATAGTCAAATGGAATAGTAAATGACTATTATAACGTTACAATTGAATCACCAATTGATGGCTATTTATGGGGTGGTTTAATTGTCTTACAACTCTAATAGCAAACATAATATTTCTTTTTGAGCTATTAAACTATTTTTTCAATAATATCTACTATTTATTGCAATTTTAGTAAATTTTTATATATAAATTTATGTTCCGTGTCGAAAGATAGGGATTCAACCACTATCTAATATGCTACATACGCCTTTGGATACCATATCCAACATTTATAACTAATGTGTTTTTTTTTTTGTTTCCACGTGTTCGCACTGGTATGCTATAGTATTGACTAATCCGTATTCATGTCGTTAAGCCCCAATTCCAAAAATGTTTTATTGTTTTACACCCGGTGTTCGGTACTCATTTTGAGGTGGACTAATTCAGATTTGCGTCGAAAAGTCCACTTGGAGAGTAAAATGGTCCATATCAAAGGCAGCTTCAATCACAAAACTTGAACTCAAGATCTTTAAGTAAAAATGAAGGGGTAGTTACCGCTGTATACGGTCAATACCGGATATAACGTAAACCGATGAAATGAGGACCGAGGGAAAGAAGAGAGGAACGTGCCCGATGACATTCGAACTGAACCGGAGGGGCGCCTAGACCGGAGCTGAGCAAGGAGACCATTTGGTCCACCACCTTTATCGTTGATCCGTATGGCCGTTGTTCCGGCAATACTGTCCCAAGACAGTCGTTGATCCGTACGGTCATGGTTCAATTAGCAGCTGTCCGTATAGTCACGATCCGTATGGCCGTTGTTCCGATTTAGCGCTCGGTCCGCATAGCCGTTGTTCGTGTAGCCGGCGGACCGTGCGGTCGTTGGTCCGGCATGCCGCGTTTCGCACGTGAGCCACGCGTCGCAGGGCCCCCGGCCACGGGCGCCCACCAACCATGCGTGTGTCGACGGCGCCCGGCCTAATCCCACCAAACTGCTCGCAGCAAGCTCGTTATTATTATTTTATTTAGCTCACATTGTACGAAGGTTTCATGTGGGCAAAGATTATAAACATGGGGCACCCTCCTTCGGGGGAGGTTGGCTCCTTTTTATCTTTCAAAGAACACTTACAAGAGGTTAATCATATATTTATTCTCCTTCTCATTTATTCGGCCAAGGTCATTCTTCAGAATTATTGCTAATAAGATAATTCATTGCTCCTAACGTTCACATCTTTGGTCGCTTTTAGTGGCGAGCCTTCAAATCTATATTTCTCTATCTTACATACGTCAAGAACAAAGCACATATCCTATACCCATTCACAAATTCAACGTTATCCGATTTCGGGTAATAATTACGCCCATCGTGGGGCTAAGATAATAGTTCTTAGTCTTGATTCTTATCAAACTCATTTAAACCGTAACCCCCGGTTTCGTCCCCGTCAAAAAACAAATCTATGGTCTGACGTCGGGCAATCCTGGCCACGTTAACAACACCGAAATTGTGGCGTAAAAATGAGGTGGCACGAACGACGAAGTCGTTTAAGCGAATCCCCGGACCCGAACCCGCCGACTCGAGGGAGGGGCTCAATCTGCAAAACACCGTGGATCAAGAGAATGCCGCTTACCGGCCACTGATCCTCTAAGAACTCATAACTCGTTGCATTGTTCTCGACTCAAAGTCGGGGAATCGTAGGGCACCGAGCGACGGCATTAATTTGCGTCCCTCGATTTTCGAGACGTCACAGAACAAAGCAGCAGCAATTGCCGAGCAAGGAATCGGCGATTGCCCGGTTGCAAGGCGGACAAGGGGAAGTTGGGCTTGAAAAAGGCCATGGCACACTGGAGAGCGGGAAGGAATGAGCCGCGGGTGGTCGCAGCAATGAGCCTGGGGCCGGTTCTCCACCGAGGTCCTAAAGATGCTTGAGACTTTGGCAAAACGGGGTGATTCGACCGAGAAGAAGGAGACATACAACTCTCTCGGGTGGACCGATACCGGGGGCCCCGCTTTGGTCGAAGGGGCCGAATTCGAAAAGGTACATTCAAAGGCCTTTCCCACCGAGCGCGGCCCCAAAACCGATCCCAAAGAGGTTTAAAATGCCCCGTACATACGTAAACACGACGCGCACTACGGACCCGACGAGCACGTGACCTCATATACCCGCGCCATAAAGGGCAATGATATGGAAGAAGACGAAATTGAGTCGGTATTGGCCGAAAAGTTCGGGAGAACCTCCGTCAAGTGAGTACCGACGCGGTATGACCATCTACCCGAGCACTCGATCACGTCGTTCGAAATGCTGGCTGACGCCTTCGTAAAGGCCCATGCCGGTGCCATCAAGGTGCAGGCCCGTAAGGCCGCGCAAAGGGACGATGAGTTACTAAGGGAGTTCGTCTCTCCCGTAGGAACGGACGGAATTACTCCTGCCGAAGAATCGGGCCGCACAAAGCCACAAAGGGGCTCAATATGCTAAGCTCGGTTGCCTCGGCCAAGTTGAAGGAAAACTTGTCAGAATACGAGGTCAGAACATGGGCCGATGTCCACAATCGGTGATGAGTCGAAGATTCGGGCAGAGAATGACCAAATTTCGAGCTCTCTCCGTAAGGTCAAAAATGAACCAAGCTTCGAGAAATCGAGAAGGAGTTACGAAGCGAAGTCCGAATCGACTAGAGAAAGGTTTCGGCCATACTCGCACCCGGAGCGACCAAATTTCAAGACGGAAAAATCAAGGGAAGTCCCGAGCCGCCCTCCTGGGCCGGTAGCGTAACGGACACACGTCCGCCGAACACCTCGGGCCCCTGCTCGTGTCGACAGTTCGGGAGTTCAGCCAAAGAATAAAGGTCCTTCAAGGATTTCGAGTACAACTTCAACGCCGCACTCGGATCTCGCCTCGCCATCGGTCGTGTTTCGGATGTCCTGGGTGGCCGAAACTATGACGATGATCCCGGCAACCGGATCCGAGTATTGTTTATGGAATATCACGGAACCTTACCGTCAAACCGATGATTGCCGCCAAGCTGAGAGAAGAGGTAGCCCGGTTGCCGAAAAACGGCCACCTCCGAGACCTATTGAGGAACGAGCCAAAAGCCATTATAAGGAGAGAAGTTCATCGAAGGATCGGAACCAGTCGAACACCAGCATGTGATCAATATGATAGTCGGGGGGATTGGACGTCCCCTGGATGTCCGGCAATGAAGGACAAAGATCTCCGTTGTTCGAAAGCTGCATTCGAGATCATTTATCCTATCTCCATCTCCTTCGACGACGCGACGTTGCAGGCGCTCATTCAACCGCACAATGACGCGTCGTACACTGTACTTATCTTTAAGACTATGGTTAAACGTATCTTGATCGATCCGTGTAGCTCACCAACATAATTCGATGGAGAGTGGTCGAACAACAGACGTTTTCGATCGAATCGCACCGGCAACCCGGTACTGGTTCAACATGGCGAAGCGAAACCAATAAAAGGAGATCTCAACGTCTACAAACATCGAGGTCACCATTCAATGCATTCTATTCTACGTGATCGGCGGATACGAAGTATAACGCGTTATCGCGTACCGGGATACATAGAGAGGGCGGTCCCTTCAACCCCGGGCATCAACTTCCCCCCCCTTTGGAGGGGGGAAAAACCATCCGGGGTTAAAAGGGCCCCAAGGGGGAAAGAGTTGGGGCCGGGAAGGAACCGCCCCCCGGGCCCAGGAACCGGCCCGGGGGGTGGGCGTGCCCGGGGAAGGACCCCCCCTTTACAATCAAAGAAAGGGGCGGATCCGGGGCCGGTGGATGACTTGGGGATGCCCCGATCCGTCACCCCGGGGTATTTAAACCCTGGACGAAACCGGTCAAATTTAAGGAGGTCGGAGGGGCATCTTTCCCTTTGGGTTCCTCCCGTACGGGTGCACTGGGCAGGGGCCTTACCCCGGCCCGGCACAAATTAATCGATTTTTCCCACCCAAGCCGATTTTTTGGAAAGGTCGTAAAACAGACAGTATATCCCCGAATTTGGCTTCACAAAAACCAAGTTTGACTGAAGTTCTCCCCCCCAAGAAAAAAGGAGGCCCATGTCGGAGTCAAAGCATGCCTTCATCAAAGACGCAGTAACAAAGCTTTTAATACGGGTTCCATCCGGAGGCGAGATATCTGATTGGCTCGCTAACGCAAAAGCGGTGCCCAAAAAGGTAATAAATTTCACGCTGTGTGTCCATTATAAAGATTTAAACAAGGCGTGCCCGAGGATTCATTCTCCGCTGCCGCACATCGACAATGATCGACGCCATCGGGCCGGCATGAAAATGTTAAGTTTTCTTCGACGCTTTA
Organism: Lycium ferocissimum; assembly: GCF_029784015.1. Lineage (NCBI taxonomy): Eukaryota > Viridiplantae > Streptophyta > Magnoliopsida > Solanales > Solanaceae > Lycium > Lycium ferocissimum. The sequence continues at coordinate 32,386,366 of NC_081350.1, forward strand.
CCTGGTATAACCAACCGATGTAATTCCTGGATCAAGAGAAACATCCTTCATAACCTGATATGGACTATCGTTATAACGCCATGCCTTTCGGATTAAAAACGCGGCAACTTACCAACGCTTAGTTAATCTAAATGTTCAAGAACATATAGAAAACGATGGAAGTTTATATTAACGAGCAGGAGCAGTTAAGTCTCCCTGGAAATAAGAGGGATCGTTTCAAAGTATTTGCAAGAAAACCTTCGACAAGCGTTCCGAGCACAATATGAAGTTAACCCGGGGGGGGCGCCCGGGCCCGGGAAACTTGGTTTATAACAAACCCGGGGATGGGAATCAACCCGACAAAATCAAAGCCATCGAGACTTTTAGGTGGGAACCCGGAAAAAAGGGGTACAAAGGCTCACCAAGAAAAACCCAAATTAAGTCGCTTCTTTCAAGGCCCTTTCCAAAAATGCCACCGTTTTTCTTTTGGAAGAACCCACTGTTTCGAAAAGGGAGTGTGGGAAAGGCCCCACGAGGAAAAAGGATTTGACCGTCCCCCTTTACGGCAACCGGGCCGAAGCCGTTTTCCTTCCATTTGCCTGGAGAAAAGGGGCGGCGTTTTGGCCCCGAGGAATCACCCGCAAATTCCCTTTATTAGCAGAATTTTTGGGGAGTGGAAACCCGTATCCTCTTTTGGGAAAAAATTGGCTTAGCTTTGGGAACCCCCCTTTTAAAAAACTCAAACCTTTTTTTTAAATTGCCACCCAAGTGTTGTGACCATTTTTCCCTTTTAAAAAATATCATGCACAAACCAGAGCTGTCCGGTAGGTCAACAAATGGGTCGCAGGGAAATTGGGCCGTGTCACGTATATCGACATAAATCCTTTAACGGCCATCAAATCCCAAGTCTTGGCCGACTTTTCGTGCCGACTTTGCCCCAGCTAGGTCCCCCGAGGTCGATGAACCCCTGCTGACCTCGGGAGAAAACCACGGGCATTTGGACCTACATACGGACGGGGCCCCTCGAACCCAAAGTGTTCCGGGGGCCGGGAATCGTCCTCAAAAGTCCCACTTTGGGGACATCATTCGGACAGGGCCGATAGAACTCGCTAAATTGACTAACAATGAAGCCGAGCACGAGGCCATGATTGGCAGTTCGAGTTGGCTCGGCGCACGGGAGCCGAATTCCGAGGCTCGACGCGACCGCTCTTGGTCGCAAACCGGTGCGAACGGTGTTTTCGAGGTCAAGGACCTGAATCTGGGACGATGTGGGGCACCGAGAAAGCCCAAGTGGTATTTTCTGCGTATTTAGAGAACGGACCGTGCAGACATACCGAGGAGCAGAACAAGAGGCCGACGCTCAGCAAATTTAGGATCCTCGGTTAACGGGGAGGAAACCAACCCCGGCTCAACCATACACCGACAAACACGCCTGCTGCAGACCGGGGCGCCGAACATGTACGATGGGTTTGACCCGATTACGCAACAAATACATCGACTACCGCGCGACGGTAAACTTCAAAATGACCCGGAAGAATCACGGTCGCCACGGACCACTGGTCGCACGCTTTTGCTTAGGCGGATGACCGCCGTATCGACAGCCCTTCTCGGACCCCCGGCTGCAAACGTTTGGGGCCGGGCGAAACGCAGCACGTGTACGAGAGATACACGCAGGAACCCGGCGGCAACCACTCCGGAGTGCTTTTGGCACGAAAACAGTCGTGTGGCCGGTTACCATTGGAATCGGACGGACGAGGACGCGAGAAATTTTGTCCGAAATGTGAGGTCGTCGAAACATGCCCCCGATGATCCATCGGCCCGGTGAGCACGGGGGGGGGGGACTTCGTCATCTCACCTCGCTTTTCCCGGCGGGGGAAGGACACGTGGGCCCACTACCCCAAGCCCCTTTTAAGGCCCGTTTATTCTTTTTTATGCCCCACATTTTTCTAAACGGCCAAGCCGGCCCCAAAAAGAAAAGAAAAAGGAAAAAAACCCGATTTCCCAAGGGGGGATCACCCCGGCCGGGGGCACCCCCCGGCCGAGAAACCGGAAAAAGGGCCCCCGGGCCCCCGGGGGCGCGGGGCCGCTCCCCGGGATCGAAGATCAAGAAAATCGTATCAACCCCGTATCACCCACGCGGGGAACGGGCAAATAATGAAAAAAACAATTCCCAAAATCCGATGGGGGGCTCGGGGGCCGGAACCCTTGGAAAGACGTATTGGGCCCGGGAAGGGCCGGGGCCCACAGGGCCACATCCAAGCCGGCAAACCGGGAAACCCACTGGGTTTAACCCCCCGGGGGCCCGGTTTTATCCCCCAGAGGTTTGGGGAACCGACCTTTCCCTTTTTTGACTCCACCGGGAGTCAAACGAGGAAGCCATGAGCCAGGAAACTGACTGCTGGATGAACTCACGCGAATGCGCGTCTATTCGCATAGCGGCCCAAAAACAAAGAACGGGAAAGATACTACAACCGAGATCCACTTCCTTCGCATTTCCAAGCCTGGGACTTAAAGGCTTCGAAAGGTCACTCGTACACCAAAAACCCCAACGACGGGAAGTTGTCCGAATTGGAAGCGTTCGTACAAGGTGACCGGTATAACGGGCAAAGATCGTACCGGGCTAGAGTCAATGGACGGCCAACGACTACGCAACAACCGGAACGTGGCTCACCTAAAGAGATACCATCAAGTAAGGTAAGCGAGCCGTACTTTCTCATTAACCTTTTCTATTTTTTGGCAGAAGTCGGTGAATCTGGATGGAAAATAGAATCTAGGCTCGAAAACACGTGCTGCACCTCTTTTTCTTAGTAACGGTTTTCCCGGGTGCGGTTTTCCGACAAGGTTTTTAACGAGGTAACAAGTACAATGGTTACCGAACAAGTACAAGTGGCAAACGAGCACTCACCCGGAGTAGGAAAACAAAGACTCACCCGCCTCAAGGCTCGGATTGTCAGAGTACCGTGCTCACACCGACGACGACACCGATTAAAGTGACAAGAGATCCAAAATTTTGCTACGTAAAATAAGGCCCGCGACCGCCACCGCCATAGCCTCCAATAGTTATGCGGACCAAACGATCATAATGAATCGTGTCCCATTTTTATCATGACGGTAAAAAAGAAGAAAGAGTCAAAACTCTCATATGTACAAACGTTTTACAAAAATAAAGTTGTCAATAGCCGTCAAAGTTAACAACTTCCTTTAAATTGCATCACGGATAGTAAAGGCAATCGGCCCAAAACTCAATAAGATTCCCAAACTGGGTCGCTAATTAAGAAGCCAAGGTCGAGAAGGCACCGGCCCCAAAACAAAAGCCGAAGTAAAAATGTCGACCTAGTGAAACGGTCCCTCGAAATTGAGACGACCCCGAATCCTCGAAGAAGTCGGCAAAAACCAAACAAGCATGATGAATCGGTGACCACGAGTCACCTTATCATGAAACGGACCAACAATCGCAAAGAAAGATAATGACGAACATTCAAACGAAGTTGTCGAAAGATACACTTTTCATTTATATACAACGGATGTTCTTTACATCAAGAAAAAAGAAAAATGAAAGTTCTACGAAAATGGAAAATAAAAAGATAGATGCCAAAGTAATGGTTTCACACTATCCCACATGGCTGGTTGCAGAGGACGAATGTTCCTGGACCGGGTCCGTCGAGTCATCCGACCTTCGGACCCGAGAGCGCGGTCGTCTTCTCCATTCCTTTGGCTTCTAGTATCGTGGCTGGAAGGTTTGCAGGTCGTGCTCAACTTGCTCGAGCGAGGCGCCGAGACTTCCACTTTCACACCCCTACGACAACGGCATTTAGCCCTCGGCCGCCTCCACACCCCTCCATGCTTCCTCCGAAATCGCCCCCGCCTGGCCGCCTGGCTCCCAAACGAGCCCGGTTTCCGAGGGCATTTTCACATGGTTGGCCCCATCCAACCCCGGGCCTTTTCGGCCTTACCCTTTTTTCCCCACCCCCAGTTTCCGGCCCCCCTTTCCTTCACAATTCCCCTCCCCTTTTTCCCCCCCTTTTCCCAAAAATGGCCCGCCTTTCGGGCCCTCGACCGAGTCGGCCGGGCCCTTTTCGGGAAAAGGGCCCCCGGGGGCCCCCCGTCCCCTTTTTTCCCCGAAGTCGGAAACCCGGCCTTTGGGTTTATCCAACCGCGAGAAATTGGGGTTTTCCCCGCAAGGGGGATCTTTTCTCGCCCCGAGATTTGAATTTTGGGGGGTCCGGGGGGCCGGGCGCCCCCAAACAACGGCCTCCCCAACCGCACCCAGTCGGGGAAGATTTAGCACCCCCACCCCACTCAACCTCCCCCCTTCCCCGGCCCCGGGGAATTTCTCCGGTCCCCCGCCCCGGGACCCAGTCCTTTCCCGGGGGATCGCCCCATCTCGTGGGGGACGCCGAAGGCCCTTTAAACCCCAAAAACCCCACTCCGCAGAAAGACAAAAAACCCAAAAGGGTTTAGGGGGTTTAAAGGGGTGGACCGAGAAAAAAATTTTCAAGGGTGGAAGGACTCCTTCCCAAGCCGGGCCCTCCCCCCCTTTAAAGGCACGCCGGGACCCCGGGCCCTTTTTTCGTTTTTCCGAATCCGAAACGAGGGAAAATAAACCCACGCCCACCGGGGGGGTGATGGCTGTCCCTTTTTGGGGCGGACTACCGCCGGGCGGGGTTTTCCGAGGATCCACGCCGAGCCGGGAAAAAATTGACCAAAAATATCCCCCCGGGAACCCCCATTCGGGAAGCCGGGTTTGGGCCCCCTAGGGCCCGGAATTGGGGGGGACCGCCTCGTTTTTGGCAAGAAGCCTGAGTCCCCCCAGAACATGTTTCAAAGTCATCCCACGGGGGAGGAGGTGGGGGAACTTCGTTAAAGGCCTTCGCCCCCGTAGTCCCAAGAAAGGTTTTAATTGGGGGATGGGGCGAACACCGGGGGGCCCGGTTTTTCCCAAGCCCTCCCCCTTTTCAAAGTCATCAACCCCTTTGATTTTTTCTTTGGGATATCTTTCCCGGGTTACCGAAATGTCGACAAAGTCAATCGACCCCAAGGGGCCGGAAAATATTTTTCCGCACCCGGGAAGGGGAAAAACCCCCCCGCCGAAAGGGGGAAAGGGCTGAACGGGGGCCCCCTCCCAAGGGGCCAGGGGCGGACCGGGGGGACCCTCCGAAGACGACAAGCCCCCGGGTCCGGGGCCCCCCCCCGACGACCGGGCAACACCTTTCTTTCCCCTTTTTTTTGGGGCCCCTTTCGAGGTTTTTTCCTTTTTAAGATTGCCCAAAGGGCACCAAGAACCCGCCGGTCGAACCCATGACCAGATGCGGTTCCGGGTCGGCCCCCGGGCCCCCGAACCTCGGGGGAAACCCCAAAGGGGAAAAACAATGACGGAGGTAAAGGAATTTGGCGGGCCGGCGAGGAGCACAACAAACACGTAATGGAACAAACATATTACCGCGCTTCCCGGGCCACCCACCGGCCACGAGATGTACGGGACCATGTCCGACCTCGTGGGCGCTGTCGCGATGAGCGCAGAACTCCACGCGTATCGCGGATGACGGGAGGTACGTATCCGTCGGCCGAAAGCGGGAAAAGAGAAGGTACCCAGTCGACAAGATCAAAGAATGAATAAAAAAACAACTAAACGCGTAAGAACGATTGCTCAAAAATTCGAGGCTTACGCTTATTGTTCCATTCCTCCCAGCGGCTCGTAGTCGGCAGTACGATGTCCTCGGTTTTCACCGTACGTACTCTCTCTAGCCAGCCCCTATCCTGCCTTCGCTTCATCTAGAAGAACCCGATTCCGACCGCGCTGACAAGTTTAATCACGCCCCCAAGATCCTTGGGAATACAGCAGGCACATGGCTCAAAGAAAATTCTTCTCGTCGTTATTGGCGGAAAATCAGAGGTGCACCCACCTCTCCAAACGATCGGCCGACCCTGCGAGTCACCCCCGAGGTCCCGGGACATATCGAGGATTGGGCCGTCAATCGGAAAAATTTTCTTTGGGGGGGAAAAAGGGTAAAAGGCACGAAAAAACCCTCGGGGGGGCGATTCGTCCCCGGGGTTTTGCGAAACCCCCACCGGCGGGCCCCCCCCGGGAAGGCCCGGGGCCACCGCTTCTCTGATCGGGGTGGGGGATATCGACCCCGTCGATCCCCCCGGCCGAAATCGGGGGAAGGCCATCGACCCCAAGGGTTTTAAAGTTGGGAAATTTGGCCAATATCCGGAAAACCCCAAGTTTGATTTTAGCCGGGGATGCGGGGGCCCATCCCGGGGGGAAACAGAACCTTTGTGGGGAAGTTTACCCCACATCTCAAAGACGGGGGGGAGGCGGGGGGAAAAGGGGGGCCAATTAAGGGAAACCGGGAATTCAAAAAGACGGAAAAAAAGGACCCGAACCAAGACCAAGGGGAAACCAACCCTTTGGAACGTTTTGAGTTGGGAGTCAAACAACCCGTCGAATGCAAAGGGAAAACGGGAAGGGAAAAGTAAATTGAATGGAGGGAGAGGGGGGTCAAGAGAAACAACGTGAAAAGGTAAATTAAAAGGGAAGGGGCCCTTTTAAAAGGGGGTTAAGGGAACCGGGGGCCCAGGGACCAATCGAAACGCCCCGTGTCCCCACTTCGGGGCCACTTATCATGACGGGTGCGGTTCCCCGCAGGCAACGAGTCACCCCCCCAAAAAGCAGGGGCCAAAAAACCAGTTTCCGAGTCAAAGTTTTGGGTTTTTCACCCCGCCCCGGGCCGGGTCCCCAAAAGGCCAGGAGCGAGGGGGTTTCCGTATACCAATACCCTGACATAACGTAAAAACCCGGGGGTTTAAAAGAGGACCAGGAAAAAAGGGAACGTGCCCGATTAAACCCGAACCCCAACCCGGGGGCGCCAGACCGGAAAACCCAGGGGAGAACCCTTTGGCCCCCCCACCTTTCGTTGATCCGTACGGCCGGGTGTTTTCCCGGGGCGGGGGGGGTTCCGCAAAACCTGGATCCGTACGGCCTTTTTCCGCCACAGCTGGTCCCGGGGAAACCGGTTTATCCGTAGGCCCCTTTTTCCCCAAACGGGCCCGGGCCCCCCAAAAGGGGGGTTTTTCCCCGGGGGAGCCCCCGGGGGCCTGGGGGTTTGTCCCCAAAAGCCGGCCCTAAAGGGAGCCAAAGGTGTTGGGGCCGGGGCCCCCGCCGCCGGGGGGGCCCCCCAACCACGCGGGGGTCGACGGGCCCCCCCGCGGGCCCAATCCCACCAAATCCGTTCGCAGTCGTCCCCCGTTATTATTATTTTATTTGGGGGAATTGTACGGCCCACGGGGGGGAAAACTATAAAAAGGGGGACCCCCCCCTTTGGGGGGTTCCCCTTTTTCTTTCAAAGAAAACTTCCAAAAGGAAACCCCAAAATTTATTCTCCTTCTCAATTTTTCCGGGCCCCAAATCTTTTTTTTTGAATTACGTTAATAAGATAATTCATATTGCTCCAACGTTTACATCTTTGGTCGCTTTATAAGTAGCCTTCAAATCTATATTTTCTCTATCTATATACGCTCGAAGAACAAAGACATATTTCTATACCCATTCACAAATTCAATTTGCAACTCGATTTCCTTTAAAACAACCGCCTCCACCATGATAATTTTTGTGACACCACCTAGCTTTTTTATTCGTACAGAATTATAGATGTATGCACTAACAGATTGCGTTATGATTTTCTTTTTGAGCCCTTTTGTTGTCATATCCGATAGGCTGCGAGGTTCTATCGTTTTGGAGTCTTTGCAAATTGTATGCTGTTTGTTATTGAAAAGCTTTTTAGGTTTCTACACGCACAAATGAGAATTGACACCAAACCTTTAACTTATCCTTTGATTTATTCGCGTGTATGACTAGTTACTGTCTTCTGATTACGATAAAAAGACCAAGTCTCTGACTTAGTCAGTGGCATATCTAGTAGTACTGGGCAATGGGTTCATTTAATCACAATATTTTCGATGTAAATACAATATATATAATTGAAATCTTATAATGTTGTACCTATTGAGTCTATAATTTTAAAATATAATAAATTTAATATTTAAAACTATAAAATGATCTTATTAGATCCTCTGGTATATATAATAAAAATTGGTTAATGATAACTATTAATTTATGAAGATTTTTTTAGCGAATTTCTAACAAATTAAAAATCTTGGATATGCCTTTGCTTTCTATTTGAAAGTCACCAAGTCTATACGTAAGTCAAGGAAGCTTCTCAGTCTACCCTAGTTGTGGAAATTCTCTCTTGACTAGCTAACATTATGGCATCGAAGAAAGTACTACACTTGGCTTATAAATGATTTTGGAATTTTGTCTTAACAACTTTATTAGTTAAGTGTAAAATAGTGCTTATATTAAATCAAATAAGTGACAAAAAAATTAGAAGTGTGTCTATAAGATGCATGTCTTGTTGCATTCATTGCCCGATATGACCGAGTAAATTCCCTCTCTCATTTGATTTTATTTAATAATTAAAAGAATTGAACAAACCTAATACACACTTCTATTTGGTTTAAAGCTTAA
>NC_081350.1:32394971-32411266 GCF_029784015.1 Lycium ferocissimum
CATTTTTTGAATCTAAAATTTTTTTTTTAAGATTCAAAACCTGCACCAATTTTGTTGGATCATTGCCCAAATATTCACTTCTTAGAAGATCCCATATTTCCTTTGGAGTTTCACACGCCATGATTTTTGTGAAAATTATTTAAGAAATAGAGGAATATAAGCTATTTATCTTTGAATTTCTTGACCTTTTCCTCATTATGGTTCTTGATTTTAGCCACGGTTGGATTGGCCGGCAATGGCGATGCTAGACCATCTTCTTCAACTACATCCCATAAATCCAAGGATTGTAAATAGCCTTCGTCTTCACAGCCCATAATTGATAATTATCTCCTTTGAACATAGGAGAAGAAACCAAAGGAACCATTTTTGATGCCATATCAAAGAAATCACGTCACTTGGTGGTAGAGATTACTGGCTCTAATACCAATTTGAAGGAAAATATTTTATTAATAAACTCTACGAATCTCTAAAACCTGAATGCTCTCTATAATCTCCGCAATATAAAATAAATAGCAGCAGCTTTATTTATAATAGTATAAAATCTACTTTTAACCCAAAACAGAAAACCTATTCCTATAAATACTAATTGGACATGAATTAAAACATCAAATCCTAACCAATTTTAATTTCTTACAATTTTGAATTATTATTTCCAACAAGTTGTAAAAAAATTTAGTTTCATCCTGTCAATATGAACCAATTCCAATAAAATCCACAGATATGAACATAAATGCTCCACGAATCCAAAGTTAAAGAACAAAAACCACCTAAGGAAAATAATGCTATTTTCACTAATCAAGTGATTTACATGTTTATCGCTTGATCACTTTAAAGGGATCAACTTGGATGGATCAGCATAACGAACAGAGAATGATTTGAAGAGATGATCAGGTTCATTCAAATTGATACCATCATCAAAATTTTGTGAGTAAGTATATTCATCATAACAAGGAACTTGCACATGCACAGACCTAGAAAACTCGAGCCTTAATCCTTTCTTCTTTTCCTCCTTCTCTTTTGACAACTTCTTCCACAAAACTTTCCAAATTGAACTTTTGCTACCTCCATTTTTAGTAAATGATTCTTTCACTCCTTCAGTTTCATCATGATAATGATTTCTTCCCAATCGAATACTTCTGCTTCTTGTGCTAAAACTTCTGTACCAATTCTTAATATCCATTGTTATGATCAGCAAGAAAGTAGAGTTAACAAGAAAATTATGAGATGAGATTGTGAAAAATTATAGAGTTTGGTTGTGGTTATTTATGAAACAGTTTTGGAGTTTAAGTAGAATGGTCCAAAAAGGCAGCTAAGCTAGCTAGGAAATAGGAACATTTAGCATGGTTTTGGTATTAGACAAAGATGATGGGCTATAAACTTTAAGTTTTAATTTATTCCCAGAGAATTAGGTTCACTCGTTTATTGGTTTAAATAAAATATATTGCTGGCATTATTTTAATTCAAAGATTCTCGATATTGTGATAACATCTTATTTTTTTTTGAGTAGTAGAATTGTCCAGGGCTACATTGTTAGGCACGTGATTATATGTAACTGTGAAAACTTGCTTGTGGTTTTCGGGTCCACTTTTCTCATGTTCATCCTGTATACAATTACTGGCTAATTTTTTGATTTCTTAGATTTTCATGATTTTTCTATTAATTTTTTTTAAAGTTAATTTGTATAGTTGGAGAATTAGATTAAGAATCTTCCATGATATCTTTATTGAGTTTTAGTTTTATGCACTGTTGGTGTACACGTTTTTTACACCATCAGGTAATATTATTCCCTAATTATTTTCCTTAAATACTGCTTTTTATTAGTTTTATCCTCTGTTTCTCTCGCTTCTTCAAACCGTCGTCTTACATGGTCTCTCAAATCACAGTGATTTAAGTTACTCTTCGGTTTTCTCTCTATTTTGTCTCTCAACTATTTAATTAAGAGTAAGGAGAAAGGGTGTTGCAATAGAAACATACGCAACTGATGACCCAAATTTTTTATATGTTTTATTAACAATTTCTAGCGAAGATGCAAATGAGTCAATGTAATTTAAGGTTCCTTTATTTCTCTAAGTTTATATATTCAATCTCCATAATAGGTACTTGCAAATTTTTTGAATTACTTAAATAAAGTTTTTGAAACCTAATTATGTTTTCCATGAACTAAAGAATACGAAACCTAAATCCGTTGATTTAATCAATTTTGACAATGGAGTTTGAACAACTATGAAGAAAAGTCATAAATTTGGAAAAGAAATAATTCTAATTACAAGTACAACTTGGAATATTTCAACAAGATAAGTAGGATTCATCTTGCCTTAAACGTTTTTTTCTTTTCTAAATTAAATTGTTTAGAAAAGGTAATACTTTTTAAATTAAAAGTTACTGTGAATAATTACCTTTAAAATTACTTGATGGTCTAAGAAATTTTGTCCACTGACAAAGGCACAAAACTTAAACTCATCTTTATTATAGGGGAGCTCTAATATTACCAATTCAAAATTTATCTATCGATTATAACATTTTCGCCACTATTTTGGCCCGTGCACAGTATAGGATTTTCACTACAACAGAATATGGAATTATTTACGGAATTTGTCGGTAATCCCTATCTAATCTATCGCAAAATAGCTCCTCGCTAATTAGATTTTCTTATAATCCGTAGCTAAATAAGATTAGCATAGGAATTTTGTTGTTTAGCTATGAAATTTTGTCCGTCACTAATTCCTTGTTTTCTAGCAGTGCTATACTTGTACATGCAGGGGCGTATGTAGCCTTAAAGGAGGGGGTTCAATTGAACCCCTAACTTTCGACGCAGAGCATAAATTTATGTGTAAAAATTTATTGAAATTGTAATAAATAGTAGATATGAACCCATAACTTTTAATTAAAATACAATGGATTCAACTAAGAATCTTAAAAGATTGAATCCTAAAATTTTAAATCCTGAATTCGCCTCTGAGTACATGAATAAAGACCATATCCTTTTGATGGAAATAAAAAAAAAAAAAGAACTTGTAAGTGTGAAAGTAAATATCCCCAACATTTGTCAACATCCTTATCCAACAATAACTTTCTTTTACCCTCAGCAAAAGATAATCACCAGCTATCACGTGCTGAGTCCGCGACTTTTGTAGGATAAAAAAAAAAAAAAAAGTTGAACCAAACTAATACAAAAAAAAAAAAAAAACATAAGTAGGTTTCAAAGACTAATTTAGTGCGTGAAAGGACCAAATCAGAAAATAAGAGTTAGTTTTCACGCACGAAATTATGGAATGAGCCCAATAAATTATTGGTTCAAGTCTACATGGAATTCGAAATTTTTTATGTCCGACAAATTTTTTGAACCAAACCCTTTTATCCGTAATTTGTTTTAGGACGACACAATGATGAAATTGTAGTTTTTAAAAATAAAAAAAATAAAAAAAAAAGATTTCGTTTGCTTATTTTACTATTTGGTACTGCCTTTTCTTTATTCTAAAAAATGTCTTTCTATCTTTTTCCATGTAATGTTTCGAAAGTTCAGGTTTTGTTTTAGCATAAAGAGATCCCATTTGATAAGATTACAGAAAGTATGATACTCTTTATTTAACGTAGTTTGCTTGTATTCTCAGATACTAGTGCTCTTCAAATGAATATTTGCTTAAAATCTTAATTCATCATCGAGGATTTTAACCAGCTTTAACAGACAAGAATAAGAACTTCATCGCTAATAAAAAAGATATATTATTGCAATTACAACTTCTTGTTGACAAATTCAACATAGAGTGAATTGAATTACCCGGCATCGTCTAGATTTTCTGAGACGTGAGCTTTCAGTGATGACCTCTTCTTCCTTGAGTTGCAGCCAACAAAATATAATAAAGCATCAATATCACCTAAATACTAAATCAAAAAAAAATCTGTCATCGTATTAGTGTTAGAGTTGGACTTCATGACTATACCAAACCTAAACAACTAATATAACAATACACAAAATATATTACCAACCCTATTTAAAAAAATTGATTTATTAATAACTAAAAGTTTATTAATTCAAAAGTTCAACATGTTATAGTTTTATGGCAGTTTTTCTTTTGACAAATAAGGTGGCTTTTGTTATTAAGGTATTTTTTCTTTTGCTAATAACTAATTGAACCAATAATTTGGACACGCGAAATCCACAAAGGCCAAACTCATTTTTGCCAGTTTCACGCACTAAATTAAGGCGTGAAACCTACTTATGTTTTTTTTTTTTCATATAAGGCTCAACTTTTTTTTTTCGTCACAAAAGTCATGATTCCCAAATAAGTCAACCAATAAATGAAAAAGTTAAATGGGCCCATGATGAAGCACACATGTCGACGAACAGGTTTGTGCTCATATTTTAGTAAAATAAAAGAGTCACGAATTTCATATACAACCTAATGGGAAACTGACCATCTTAAGAACCTATTCAGCTTATTATAGTTAAACTTTTAGGAAATGTGTTTATATATAGTTAAATTAGTGAAATAAGTTAATTGGACCTTTTGCAATTTCAATAGAGGAAAATGATCCTTCAAATATTTTTTATACGTTATTTTCAGATCTCTTATATGAAAATATATATCTTTTAGGTGTAATAATAAAAATCTCTTATAAAAAGATATAAAATTAAAAATAAATTTATAAATGACTACAAAATCAATTGACTCGTCATATGTTCAGTGACTTTATATTTTGGTATATGTAGACAATTCTTAAAAATCAAATATTAAAAATATCGAACCATAATCTTTCAAAATCGGATCGTGGATCAATAAATTGAAGTCCCTACTTGCTTTTTCAAGATGTAATTGCCGTAATATTAATTTAGCAGAATCCTTATCCCAATTTGTGAATTGTGATAACAAAAAAGAATGGGAATTCCTCTTTGTAATTAATACTAGATGATAAAAAAGCCGTGCTAGCAAGAGGCCAACACAAAAAATAAGACACATTTTTTTAAATTGCCTAAAAAAGAATTATATTTTTACGTTTTAAATCATTTAACTCAAACTTCCCTTTACCTTTAATAAATGATTTAAATCCACACAAATATCTATAACTTATTTTAGACTACAAGTTTTAAAGATCTTTCCTTTCTTTTAAATTTCGCGTTTACCAAACTATATCACATAAATTAGGACAGTAGAGAGACCTTTTAGTAATATAATTATGAAATTTTTATTATAGAAAATTTTATAATTCAATTAATTGAAAATATCAATAAATTATTTTACTTAGCTCGCTTCTCCTATATATGACTTTCCCGGTTTGGTTCTCCAATTGAAAGATTTGAAATACACCTTCTCCTACCGAGCCTACGCCATCATCTCTTTCTACTCAACAACATTGAAAAGCGATGTGTCAAGATCTGTGTAGTCTTAAATTTTTAAGTATAGACCAACTTCATCATTTTAAGAAAATATGTGTATACGTTTCTTGACTGTTTATATTCGTCTTCTTGATGTTATTCCTCATTATTTGTGTGAGACGTATGTGTCAAAACTTATACCACCCAAAGGTATAAGTTTTTAAATCTTTTGGTTTTATGACTTCTTTAGCGGTTTATGTGTTCAATTTAAATCGTTATTTTTTTCCCCGAATTTCTTCTTTAAATTTTCTCTAAGCGTACCTTTACCATTTTGTGAACTCATTATCATTATTTAAATGTCCTATTATTTTTTTTTTGTTGCAATTGTCTCCTACTTCTTCACGTGGACCCCACCTTATTATTTTTTTTTTTGCAATTGTCCCCTAATTCTTCACGTAGACCCCACCTTATTTTTTTTTTAATTTACTATTATAGATCAATTTAAATCGTTATTTCTTTTTTTTTTTAACTTACTATTATAGATCAATTTAAATCGTTATTTCTTTTTCCCCGAACTTATTATTTATTTAAATTTTCTTTTTTATTTTTACTATTTTCTGAACTTATTATCATTATTTAAATGTCTTATTTTTTATTTTTTATTTTTTGTTGCAATTGTCTCCTACTTCTTCAAGTGGACCCCACCTTAATTTTTTTTTAATTTCTACTATTATAGAAGAGTGGGCCCCACCTTAATTTTTTTAATTATTTCTACTATTATAAAAGAGTGGGGCAGAAAAATGTTACAAAAAGTGAGAAAGGAGCAGCCTAATGGAATATCTATGACAAGAGTTCGTGGGATTAAATTAAATGTGTCAAAAATATTTGCCAAGATTTGTGATCAACTTGAATTGAATCAATATAATCAAGCAGATTATAGTGCCAAAAATTAAAGACAGACAACAAAGGGAAATGCTAATTAACTCAGTCCAAATCTCTCTTATGATAGGAGTTGTAAAAAAAAAATCTCGAGCATAAGAATTGAGTGATTTTACATATGCACCACGAACGGCTTTTCACTTAAGGGTATTTTAACTTGATCACCATGAACAAAGTTGTCTAACCTTTCTCACACCTAAAAGCTATGTTATTCTCTTGTATAGTTGGAAGATGATTTTGACCCTTCATAGTGTTGGATTTTATTTTTCAATACAATGCTCAACTTTTTTCTCTCAAAGAAGATGAATAAATGTAATTACAGTAGGCCTCTTCAAATGTTCCAAGTATAACAAGATGAAGAACACTGTTTCTTCTTGTCCACGAATTCTTCCTTTAACTTGATTGATTTTGAACTAACATAAAGCCTTAGAACATAACTTCATACCCAAAATCACATATACAACGACGAGTTCAGATAATAAACCAACACTGTTTGTGCAAAATTCTGTGTACGATTAAAGTACAATATGAACTAATTCCAATAATCCACAGATATATCTGAACATATATAAAGGCTCCAAGAATCCAAAAGTTATAGAACAAAACTAGATCTAAGTTCCTGCATGCATTGTGCATTAATATTACTAATCAAGTGATTTACATATCTTTTAATCACTTCAAAATTAGCTTTGACGGATCAGCATAACGAACAGAGAATGATTTGAAGAGATGATCAGGTTCATCCCAATTAAAACCATTGTCAAAATTCTGTGAGTAAGTGTATTCATCATAACAAGGAACTTGAACATGCACAGACCTAGAAAACTCGAGCCTTAATCCTTTCTTCTTTTCCTTCTTCTCTTTTGACAACTTATTCCACAAAATTTTCCAAATGGATCTTTTGCTACCTCCATTTTTAGAAATTGATTCTTTCACTCCTTCAATATCATCATGATTATAATTTCTTCCCAATCGAACACTTCTGCTTCTTGTGCTAAAGCTTCTGTACCAATTAACATCCATTGTGATGATCAGCAAGAAAGTTGAGTTAACAGGAATTGGATATGGTTGTGGAAAGAGTATAGGATTAGGAGCTATGTGGATTTTGAAGTACTGTTAATTAGGAAAATGGTGGCTATTGATCACAATTGGAGTTATAAGGAGAAATGGTCCAAAATGGCAGCTAGAAGCTAGTAGAAAATAGGAATATTTAGCGTGCTTTAGGTAGGAGATTTTAGACAAAAATGATGGGCTTAGACTTTAATTTATAAATACCAGAAGGAACACTCGGTTTGACAAATAATAAAATAGTTGCATTATTTAATTCAAGGATTAAGATATTGTGAGAACGTTTAGGAGTATATATATTTTAAGTATATTATGTAACATGTGATAGTGATTAAACAATGTTGATGATAAAAAACGATTTAATTTAGAGTTAACAATACTTCTGATTCCTCAGTCATTGATAATTTTTTTTTGTTTTTTTGGGTCCTAATGAGTTATGATATATGACTCAACACATTTAGCCTTTAATTAATTGAAATTCGTGTGTTTAAAGGTAGAGGAGAGAAGAAATAGAAAAACAAACCTTAGCAGTCAAATATTATTTAAACGGGTATATATAAGAGGTTAAGGAGTTGGAGCTTCATTCCGACTCCAATTTCAGATGCCTTAACTACAAACTTGAAGTGACACTTTCTGGTCATCCCTCAATTTGTGGCCTCTCTTAGATTTAAGATTTATTTACTTATAAAAATATGAAAGAATTTTCTCCAATATAAAAAAACAAAGGAACTAAATCCACTACCTGGCAAGCAAAAACAGTCAGATCTCTTTCCGGTCAACTTATTCAAGCAGCCTACATGATAAGAAAATCAATGTCAATTAACAAAACTCAAAGAACTGATGCTACAATATGTCAATAATAGTTCCATTTATACCTTGGTAAATGAAGCATGTAGTTTTCCTAGCCTTCAACACATGAGTAGTGCACAGGCCAAGTAACTTCATTTTCAAATGCAATGTTACAAAAATTCAAGTGTTAAGTCCTAGATGCACACAATATTTTTTTCTCTCTGTAGAAAAGAAATAAGTACAACTAACATTCTTATGATGTTGATCTACACGGTGTGGTAAGTCCAAGCTGTAAGATATTACAGAGCGATATGTAGCGGAAAGAAGTTCGACATACTGAGGGGCGGCTCAATGATGTTGGTGGCTTAAAGCGAAAAATATATCAAAAGGGTCCTAAATTTATTTCGTAAAATTCATAAAATTTATAATGTGACACAAAGGAACCCCAAAATGTTTTATCTAACGGTAAGAGCACGCACATCACAATTCCGAACTTTGCCGTAGGCAAAAGCATGGTAATTAAGTGTAGCAAGGTAGAAAAACATGCCTATTATCCATCGAGTTTCTAACTTTGTGTCATTTGCTTTTAGTGATTTCTCAGTTTCAAAAAATGACAAATGTACTTAATTTCTGATGCATGGATCAAACATGACAAAATTAAATAGCTAATTTAGAAAAATCGAAAATATAAAAACGTGAAAGAGAATGAGTGTACATAGAGAAAGAAAAATTAGAATCAACAAGGAATATTAATATACTATTTAATTTAATGATTTTTTTACCGTTATTTACTCACTCATTTGTACAACTTCAATTAAACTAAAATAAAAGTTTAAATTTTTAATTATTAATATTAATAATAATACACAAATTATGTGTTATATATAATAATATAATACCTAGTATTTGTAGTAATTTTGGGGGCCCTAAATATTTGGGGGCCTAAGGCAAAGGCTTCATTTGCCTTCCCCTTAGGCCGGCCCTGGACATACTTCCAGCCATTGTCGCGGAGTCGTCTGAGTTGTTGTCGGCGTTTGTTTACCAATTCTGGTGAGAGTCTTTTAAGTACTCAACCTCACTATTAGATGGTGTGGAATTTCATAGAAGATTGTGCTTAGGGACCAGAACCAGATTATGCCATATATATGATTGTTCCTCCATCAAGAACAGTTTTTGACAGTTTCCATAGATAAGGAGCGGCAATTTTTCTGACGTTATGAGCAGTTGCAGTTTGTGGAGAAGTTGGGAGTTTATCTCCCTTTGTATACGGCCCATTACAATAGTTCAAGTATTGAAGTTTAACTTACACAAGCATGCTAAAATGCACTGCAGTTGTGGACTACGTCCACGATATTCATGCTTACTATAACAAGATTGAGGTGTAGTTTCCACAGTCCTTGTAGCTTCTGTAGGAGCTCAATTGGAATTTTTTAACTTACATGGATAGATAAGGACTTGCTATACTATGTTATGCTATTTACAAAAATGGGATAGGCTTTAAACAAAAGACCTGACTGAATTGTTGTGAAACAAAAAGCTGATCATGAGACGTGTCTATATTTTTCACTTGAATCCTTGAGGAAGTTCTTTTTAAAAGTATCTCCTTTTTTAAAAATTTACTTTTACTTTGTTCAAGTTCTCTCTGTCAACGTCTCTCTAGCTACCCCAAGACGACAGAATGAGAGAGAGTTTGTATAATTTTCTGCACTCTTGTTTGTAGAGTCACTTTTATGATTTTTTTTTTTTTTTTTTTTTTTTTTTTATTTTGTATTTAAAAAGTTCTAGCTCTGTTCCTCCATGTGCTCATTCCTCATTTTGCACATAGGATTAATGTTTGAAAAAGCTGTATTTCTTTCTTGCATCGGCATTCGTTTGTTTATGACTTTGTTATTTGCCTAAGTAGGCGTTTGGACATGCGATTTCATCTCATGAGATGAAATCAGCGTTTGGACATGCGATTTCATCTCATGAGATGAAATCCCAAATCATCCAAAAAGGCATGATTTGGGATTTGAAATCACGATTTCAAAAAATATAAATGTAAAATTTGACCTATACGTTTATATTTTGTAAGAAAGACCCATAGGTTGGTAGATATATGTATCAATCATGTTTACCAACCGGGAAATGCATGCTCGGCGTGAAGAGATTGTTAAATATTACGAAAGGATTATATTAAAGAGTAGTTACATTACTATTCATGTTAAATTTTACTTTTTATTGAACTAAAGTTTGATCAATCGATGTTGTATTTTTTAGAAAGGCCTTCTAGTAGCGTATTAATTTTATTGTGAAATATAATTTACTCATTTGGTAAGATTGTATAAGAATTGAATTTTTTTTGTATGGTTTTCACAACTTGTGGGGTTTTTATGTTTATAAAAAAAATTGCAACTTAAGAAATCCAAATTGCATGTCCAAACATGATTTCATCTCGTGATTTCATCTCATGATTTCATATCATGAGATGAAATCATGTCCAAGCGGCTCCTAAGATTAATGTTTGAAAATGCTTTAGTATTATTTTATTTCTATGGTGGTTTTTGTATCGTAACCTTCATAATAATAATCCCATTTTCTTTACTTATCAAAGAAGGGAGAAAAAAAAAAAGACGAGAGGAATCTCTATTTATTATATCCAATTTGGGTTCGTAAAATTGAGGGATTATTATGGTTGTTGTAGTCTTCTTTAACTGTTGTCTTCACTGAGATGTTAAAAAGAACATAATATAGTTTATAGCTTGAAAGATTTTGAAGAAGATGGTAGAAAATTTTTGTGTATCTTTATTAATTGTCCTTGCCTGTATTTATACAAGTATGTGTACCAGAAAATAAAAGAAATAAGGAAATAAAATTCATCAACTTTTGTACACCTGTCCTACTCTCATTGTATAGCATATAACAAAGTTGTAACTAACCAATGATGCCAAAATCGTGTTGGTCATGTGACCAATTTCTGGATCCTTCTATTTTGTATGTAATGTTTGTACCAGCTGTAATGTTTGATCCAACGCCTCATATTTAATCCATCAAAACAGTGTTGGAGGGTCGAGATGTTGTCCACGTGTTCCATTCTCGTGAGGGAAATATAAAGGTTTTATCTCACTTATTCTTGAAGAATCCGAAGTCTTTCTTGTTGGATATTTTGTACTTCTCCTCTTCGTCTCTTCCTTCTTTCTTGACTTAATCGATGCAAAGATGGGGAAATTTATGGGCTGTTCTTCAACATCCCCCCTCAAGTCGGAGGGGAGAGACAAAACCCCCAACTTGTTCATGATATTATGATGTGAAGCCCCAGTCAAAGGCTTGGTAAAGATGTCGGCGATCTGTTTTTCCGATGGTACAAAAGATAGAGAAATCATGCTGGAAAGGTATTGCTATCGCACAAAGTGGCAGTCAAGTTCCACGTGCTTCGTCCTTTCATGAAAGACGGGGTTTCGTGCAATGTGTATCGCAGCTTTGCTGTCGGAATAAACTGGCACCGGCTAAGATGGTGAAATAGATAGATCTGCAAGGAGACGGACAAGCCAAGTAAGTTCTGCAGTAACCTTGGGCATCGATCGATACTCGGCTTCAGCCGATGAAAGGGAAATCGAAGCTTGTTTCTTAAATTTCCAAGAGATAGGAGACCCTCCGAGTGTGATATAGAACCCACTGACTGAGCGTCTGGAATCTGGGTAAGACGCCCAATCTGCGTCACAAAAAGCAAGTAAAGAAAATGACGGGTCAACTGAAAGTAGGATCCCTTAACCTGGGTCTAGTTGAAGGTATCAGAGAACTCTAAGAGCAGCGGAAAAGTGCGAAAGGCAAGGGCTTTGCATATATTGGCTAAGTTTGAGGACGGGAAAGGCTAAATCTGGTCATGTATGAGTCAGGTAATTTAACTTACCCACTAAATGTCGATATATGGTAGGATCTGTTATTGGTGAATCACTATTTGCGTGTAATTTATACCAGGATCCAATGGAGAAGACACCTTGGGAAGATGACTGCAATCAAACTCTTCTAATAAGTCTAAGGTAAATTTCCGTTCGCTGATAATAAAACCTTGTTTGTCTCTGATGATTTCCATACCAAGAAAATAGTGAATAGGACCAAGGTTTTTTACTCTAAATTCTGAATGAAGAAAACTGGTTATGTGATCAATTTCCTGTGTATCATCACCTGTAAGGAGAATATCATCGACATATACTGCTAAAATCGAAATTAGATCATCATTCCTCTTAAAAAGTAAGAAATAATCATTTTGAGATGCAGAGTATCCTTTGTAGCTTAATGTCCCAGCAAGCCGAGCATAACATTGCCGGGAAGCTTGCTTCAAACCATATAGAGACCTCTTAAGGAGACATACATGATTAGGTGTAGGTGGTGTACGACCAGAAGGAAACTTCATAAAAACCACTTCTTCTAAATTCCCATGTAAAAAAGCATTATTTACATCCAATTGGGAAACTGGCCAATCTTTCTTGATAGCAACAGCTAATAAACACCTGATAGTGGTCATTTTCACAACTGGTGAAAATGTCTCATGGTAGTCAATATCATACTTTTGAATGTCCCCCCTCATCACCAATCTAGCTTTAAGCCTTTCAATATTCCCATCTGAGTTGTGTTTGACCTTGTAAACCCATTTACAAGGAAGGGCCTTCTTACCAGATGGCAACTGAACTATATCCCAAGTGTGGTACAATTGTAAAGCTTCAATTTCTTTATCCATTGCATCCTTCCATCCAGGATGTGATGCTGCTTCTAAATAACTTTTAGGTTCAGATATTGAAGATAAAGAATGCAAAATCTATTGATTAGAAGGAGTTAGAGTAGAGAAAGAATGAATAGGGAGAATAGGAGGAGATGCAAAACAAGATATGGTGAGATTAGTGAAAAGGACATTGTTACAAATAAAATCATCTAAATAGCTTGGCTTGTGAGTGGTTCTGCCTGATCTTCTAGGTGGGGAGGCAGGAGTAAGAAGAGATTGAGGATTGTTATCGGGAGGGGTTAGGTGTAGGACATTGAGGATTATTATCAGGTGAATTAGGTGTAGGATGAGGTGAGGTGGTTGGAACAGAAGAATTAGAAGAATTGGGCTCATTTGTATCACATGATGGAGAAAATAAATCATCTGAGTGAAATGAGGTAAAATCAGAATGAAACAAATTGGGTTGTGTAGAATGGGTTGAAGCAAAAGGGAATATATCTTCATAAAACTGGACATCCCTAGAAACAAATACCCTTTTAGTTTTCAGATCCATAACTTTGTAGCCCTTTTGTTGTTGAGGATAACCCAAGAAGACACACTCTACAGCCCTGGGGTCAAATTTCCCCCTTTCCTGAGAAAGAGTAGATGAATAACACGAGCAGCCAAATGATCTGAGGGATTGGTAGGATGATGTTTTATTAAAGAGTATCTTATGAGGAGTTTCCCTTTTAAAACACTAGAAGGTAGTATGTTAATGAGATGTGTTGCTGTGAGAACACATTCTCCCCAGTAAGAAATAGGAACTTGTGATTGAAAGATAATCCTCTAGCAATTTCCAAAAGATGCCTATGTTTTCTCTCCACAACTCTATTTTGTTGTGGAGTAGTAACACAACTTCTTTGGTGTAAAATCCCCTGTTCAGTCAAATAAGCCCCTTCTTGTGTTCCTGATCCCAATTCTAATGCATTATCAAATCTGATGCATTTGACTTTCTTGTCAAATTGTCTCTCTACCATGGCAAGAAAACACTTTAAAATGGGAAAGGCATTACATTTGGTGCTGAGTAAAAATGTCCAAGTACCCCTACTAAAATCATCAACTATAGTAAGAAAATACTTGTACCCATTGTAAGTTGAGTGTTTAAAAGGTCCCCAGGTGTCAATGTGAATTAGATAAAAAAAATCCATTTGTTTTTATTGTGCTGGTAGGAAAAGATGTTCTAGTTTGTCTAGCTTTAGGGAAAATATTACACACAGAATCAAAGAAAAGGAAGAAGAATTGATAAAACTGAAATGTTTCATTGCTGATAGAGGCAAATGCCCAAGTCGAACATGCCAAAGGCTTACATCAAGAACAGCACTAGTAAAAATAGGAAAAGAAACAATATTTGAAATAAATTTGCAATCACTTCCTTGTGGAAAAGAAACTACATCATTCTTAGAAGAGGAACTAGACTTAGAGACTGAAGGCTGCAATTTCTTGACATCACCAAAAACTTCTACCCTCCTCAAGAAAGGTCCTGTAACATACATGCAGAGGGAGTGAATAAGAGATTGCAATGTATTTGTAGACATAGTCTATTGACAGAAAGTAAATTATACTTGAAAGATGGGACATGAAGGACGTTTTTTAGAGTTAAATTAGGCAAAATGGGAACACTTCCTGTATGATTAACAAGCAGTTTATAAGAATTCGGTAAGCTAATACTTAAAGGAACAGGAAGGAGTGTCAATCAAGAAAAGTAGCTAGAATCAAAACAGATATGTTCTGATGCACCTAAATCAATGATCCAGGTGCTAGAATTGAAAACTGATAAACAGATTCCTGAATATTTAAGAATTGTACCAGCTATTGCATTGGTATCTGGAGATGTAGATACTATTTGTGCCATTTGTTGTCCCATTTACTGTGCTATTTGCATTTGTCTGAACATTTGAGCAACCTCTGCTTTCTGTTCCCTGCTCAGATGCTGAAAAGTGTTGTTTGAGTCCTGAATATGATGTGTTTCTCTTTGTTCCTGCAACTCATCCTTTAATGGGGTTTTGATTCTTGCCTTTGTTGAATTCAAAATCCTCTGGAAACCCAATTTAGCCTATGGCAATTATCCATGACATGTCCTACTTTATAGCAAAGAGGCGCAACTCACATTAGGGTTAAATTTAGTTCTCTTACCTTTTCCTTTAGACTGAGAGTTCCCAAACTTTTGAGGGTATGATGGAGAATAGGAGTTTCCAAATTTTTGAGGATAGTATGACTGGGAATAGGAATTTCCAAATTTTTGTGGATAGTTTCCAGATCTCTGAATTTATTAGCTTCTTTGAAAACCTGATTTCCAGGCTTTTGGTTGTTTCTTCCTTGATTAGTTACCATGAAAGAAGAAGAGTCTGAAAACACATGAGAATTGGCACATATTTCTCTTTGGCTTTCATCTTGGATCAACAGGGAATAAGCATGGTCCATGCTAGGGAAAGGGTTTATCATCAAAATGTTTCCCCTAGCATATGAATAGACATCATTTAAACCCATCAAGAATTGAATCAGTCTCTGATCTTGCATAGATTTAGTGTGTTTTTCTTTCCCTTGACATGTGCAGTCACAAGTGCATATCATATCACAATTTAAAGAGTCTAGCTCATCCCATAACCTTTTTAGGTTAGTAAAATAACCTAAAATGTCTAAATTTCCCTGCACCAAACAATTTAGCTCCTTTTGAAGATGATATAGTTTAGTTCCATTTGACTTGTCAAATCTGCTCTGCAGGCAGTCCCAGAGTTCCTTTGCAGTTTTAGAGTAAATGACACTGTCTTTGATTTCTTTTGATAATGAATTGAGGATCCAAGTAATGACCATATCATTAGAGCAGCTCCACTGTGAATACTCATTTGAGTCTATATTTGGTTCCTTACATGTACCATTAATGAAACCTAGCTTTTTCTTTGCAGAAAGATCTATCAGAACTGATCTCCTCCAGCCTGGGAAACCTCTTCCATCAAACACAGTGTTGATTAAACTCATCCCAGGTGAATCTGAAGGGTGTAAATGATATGGGTGGTTCGAGTCGAAGGTGACAACATTTCCATCACTCGTGGTTGTTGAGGTTGTGTTTCCTTTATTCATTTTGAATCACAGAAGAAGAAGCAACAAAGCTATCTGGTTTTGAAAATTGATCGAGCCTTCACTGCTCTGATACCATGAAAGATTTTGAAGAAGATGGTACAAAATTTCTGTGTATCTTTGTTAATTGGCCTTGCCTGTATTTATACAAGTACGTGTATCAGAAAATAAAAGAAATAAGGAAAGAAAATTCATCAACTTTTGTACACCTGTCGTACTCTCATTGTATAGCATATAACAAAGTTGTAACTAACTAATGATGCCAAAATCGTGCTGGTTATGTGACCAATTTCTGGATCCTTCTATTTTGTACCAGCTGTAATGTTTGTACCAGCTGTAATGTTTGATTCACCGCCTCCGATTTAATCCATC
>NC_081350.1:32411366-32423804 GCF_029784015.1 Lycium ferocissimum
TTTAGGGGTTTTTCACTGCATCATTCTATAAAATAAAAACTTTTAGTGAGGGATGTTGTTATTTTTTGAAAGTAGACTGTTTCCTTTTTGCTTTTAAATATATACTTGTGTACTTTATAACATACTTTATCAAAGTGTAATTATATTTATCTTTTATTTGCAAGATGAACATGGGTAAATCAACACTGTTGACAACATAGGTCCATGTAATAAACAATAGATTTTTTAGATTTACTATTAGGATAGAATGTAATGACATCGCTTATATTCTTTTGTTCTTTCAGCAAGAAAAGATATATTTAGGAGTACTTAGTTTTTGGAATTTAGTAAATATCTAGTGTATTAGTTTTATGGATTGGCCTTTGCAAATATATATAAATCTTAATTTATATATTTATTTGTATTTTTTAAAAAGAAAACATGTGTTGCGTAAATAGCAACTACTCACAAGTCGTTGCTAAAGGTGTACAGAAAATGTTTGCTTTATGGCAACACAAATTATTGTTGCTAAAAAGCCTCCATAACAGATTACTAATTGTCCTTCTGCCAAGATTTTGCAACAACTAATATTGTTGGCAAAAAAATTAATTTTTCGCAACAATAATTTTTGTTGCAAAAGAGTTTCATAAGCCACAACTATTTGAGTTTTTACCAACAAAATATAATGTAAGGCAACAATTTTTTTTTTGTTGCGTTAGGTCATTTTTTTTGCCCTAATATTTTTTGTTGTTGCATAAACTTTTCGGCTCTTGTTGCAACGGCTTGCACCAACTTTTTTATCATTATCAAAAGTACTTTTGGCAACAACATGCAATATATGGCAACAAAAATTTTTGGTGGGTGTCACACCTTCTTTTCCCCACAAATGATTATTATGTTAAGTTCAAAAGGGTTTTCAAATCGAAAGTGACCAAAATATGTTTCAAAAGGGATTATTTCAGAAATAACAAGAGTCGTCACTTGATAATGGATTTCGGTGTGCCAAGTCACCTTAAAATAGTTATCCCTTTTAAGAACAGGCTTGACTCTAAAATTGATCAGCGACAAAGATTCCAGTTAAGGAATTCTGTTGACCGAGGGGAAGGTGTGAGGCACCCCTCGAGTCCTGTGGTTCTAGCACGGTCGCTTTGTTGACTTAATTTTGGCTTAAGCGGAAACTCAATCAGGTAAACTCAAACAAACAAACAAACAAGCACGCACCAAATGGCTCGAGGTTTCCCCTTACTAAAAATGTCGAAAATAAAACAAAGTAGAACTAAAATAAGCTATCATAACCAACTCTTATCACGTCCACGTCGGACTCCATCACAAGTACGTCAGGGGCATTCCCCGATGAAAATTTAATAGAAGTACTCGGGGCATTCCCTGGATATATTTAATTCAACTAAAGGGGCAACCTCTACTTCAAAATTCATGCCTGCGACCCTAATCTGCCTACCCATCTTATAATTATCAATCACGGTTTACGACTAAAAATAAAGCAAGTAACTTATTTTAAATCCAATTATCGGTTTTGCAGAAAACGACCAGGACCCAAATTTCTCTATTTAGCTTAAACCCACTCGTGGCCTATTTTTGCTTAATAATTCAATTTCCAATCTGGATTTTTTTATACTTAATTCAAGAGGATAATGAGATAACAAGGGAAAATGGCATAAACTCAATTCAACAGTCGCTAATTTCATAACAAGCCGAACAATCCACAAATCAAATCACCCAAAACTCAAGATAAACACCCAACAAGATAGAGTAATAAGTAATGATATTAAAATTGACATAAAAATGGGATTAAGAAATGGACCTCAAATGCTTTGATTCCACGAAATTTATCCCGCTAAAACCGAATCGGAGCATTCACCGGAACTCGACAAAACTCGACAGACCGCGACTAGGAATGGTGGGGCTGGGCAGGGCAGGAAAACCACATACTAGGGCAGGGCAGGGGAGGAAATAAATAGGGCGGGGCGAGGTCAAAAAGGTGGCAAATTTATTTTGAAATTATTTAATAGGCGGGGCGGGGGGTATCGGGTCGGGCAAGATAGGATTGACCCGTTTTCTTCTCACAACACTAGCTCGGCCTCGCATCACTTACACGGGAGGATTCGTATATGTATTCTTTGCAATTCCTACAGTTAGGCTACCTACGCAGTTCCATGGCTCATGTACAAAGTACCACGTTTTTACTACTGCTATTTGAAAATAAGTCGTAGTTCTAAAATCAATTAAAGTTTACCCACAATTTATGCTAAAATAATATTTGAACCCTCGACCTACTGCTACTTTTTCCTTTTTGCTTATGAGCCCGTTTGGATTGGCTTATAAGTTGCTTATAATTTTTCGTTTTTTTTTTTAAGTGTTTGGCTTGGCTTAAAGTCATTTTGCGATTAAAATAAGTTAAAAAAATAATTGGGCCCGTTTGGCTTAGCTTATCTAAAGCAGCTTATAAGCTGCTTTTTTTTAAGCCCATCCAAACAGGCTCTATAACGAAAAAGGATAGATATTAGCAATGAAGGTGAATATATAACTCACTCCATTGATTGGATTATTTTTTATTTTGAAATGTTTTAGAATATTCAAATTTTTAATATAAGAGTTTTCAACTTTATGTAAGATATATTTCACTATCTAACTTTTAAATTTTGATGTAATCATTCTTATCTGTCCAATTTTTCATCATCTAATTTTTTCTAAAAAAAAAAAAAAGAAGGTGTTGTTGTATTAATATGCTTATAACGAAATAGGATAGATATTAGTATTCTTCTACAACAGTATTCACAAATACAACCTTTTCTATCAAGTGATTTAATCAAACAACTCTTCATACTCACTGCAAATTAGCTAGCAGTTACTGTAAATTAAAAAAAGCATACGGCAACATGAAAATAAAGAGAAAAACAAAAGACATATAAGGGGGCAGGGCTTAGCAGGCTAGGATAGAGCAGGGCAACTTTTATGAAAACTGCTAAACGAGGCAGGGCAGGGCAGGTCGAAATCTTAGTAGGTCAAGGCTTGCCCTGCCCTAACCCGCCCTAACCTGCCCTATTGCCATCCCTAACCGCGACCCAACCTCTCGAACCTGTTTTAATGCCGCTGAAGTAGTCCGTGTTTTTTTTGGTGGTTTTATGGTGTGTGTATATCTTCCAGACCTTTGATGTCGTGTTGTGATTGTCAGATGAGGTATTTTTGAGAAAGAAAAGATCCAAACCAGTGATCTTTTTGGCTATTTAAAGCGGGAACATTTTTGTATTCATTGATATTGCGGCAGATCGATATGTGTGTTCTTACGGTGTGTTAGGTGTCTAGGATTAGTATGTGACGGTTGACTAATATGTATGTAGTCTCTATAGGTGTATGGTTTTGGTGGGTGTTGATGGGTAGTTTAACGATGAAAGTCGGAGTTGTTTTTGTGGTGGTTTAGGTAGAAATGAGGGGGGGATGGTGGTTAAGTGGTGGTTTAAGGGAGGTGTTTGGTTGCTGGTTTCTTGGTGGAAACAAGGGTGGTGACGGGTGGTGTGAAGGTGGAGAAAAATGGTGTCACAGTGGGAAGTGATGGTTCGATGTGAAAGGCGGAGTTGGTGTGTTAGCGGGGGTGGTTTAAGGTTGGTAACGTATTTATTTTTTGAAAATTTTCTCCTTTTCATAATAAAACGAAGCTAAACGAAACTATATAAAATATGTGAATATTTTTTGTTGTTTTCGACTTATCAAATAAAACCTAGTAACAATAAAATAAACGACAAAAACAAGACGTAGAAAGATGTTTAAACACTAAAAATGGTGAAAAAGAATCCCAAGGCGGGTCAACAATTAGGTGGCTGCATTGGAAAAAACCTTCTTTCTTGTAGTGTCTTTTGAAAATTTAAATAGAAAATTGTTAACCTAATAATATAAAAACTTAAATTGTAATGTCATGAAACTCCAAAAGTTATAGTTAAACACAAAAAATAGCTTAGAAACAGAGAAAGGAACCAACATTGCATTACATGACTACAAAAAAAAGCAAGAATTGTGAATGATGTAAAGAAGAAATGTTCAACTAATCTTGATGGATAGGAAGAAACGAAATGTCAATATCACATTGTCAAGTATAAATAATCGAACAGTATCATCATAATTTTAACATCTATGTTTAATCTATTCGTTTGATTAGATTTCGTAAAACTATTGCTATAAATATATTTAGATATGTTATGTTACCCCCAAAAAAAAAAAAAAAAAAAAACAGACCTCCTTTAAATTGGTCAATGCCCAATCATCCTCTGTTTTTTCCAAATTTCTACTCCTTTGTCATCTCTGATGGAACTCAATTACAACAATAACAACAACATACACTGTATTTAATTTTGTTTTCTGATCGATGGAACTCAATTATAAAAGACGTGTCAAAATTTTTTTTAAAATAAAAATAAAAAACTGAATTTTCATTAAAAAAAATGAGTTTTAATAATATGCTTTTTTTTTTTAATTTGAAAAATTTACAAATTTTTTAAACCCATTTTAAAAAAAAAAAAACTAAAAACATGGATTAAAAATACTGAATTTTCTTTTAAAAAAAGGATTTTAAAAATCAATTAAAAAAAAATTGAAAATTTGTTTTTTTTTTTTATTAATGGACCAAGTACGTTTTTGAAAAAGAAAAAAAAACTGAAAAATGATTTTTTTTTTTTTTAAATATGGAAAAATGGATTTGTTAAAAATTTGACCATAGATTATTTTTTTAAAATGTCTTAAAAAATCTTGATTTCATTTTTTTGAAAATGTTTATTTTTCAAATAAAATTGAAAAATGTTTTGTTTCTTGCCAAAATGTGAAAAAAACTGAATTTTTATAAAATTTTGAAAAAATTAATTATTTTCTTAACATGTGGAAAACCTGCTTTTTAAAACTAAATGTGGAAGACAGATTTATTTTCAAATTTTTAAGAAAAACAGATTTTTAAGAAAAAATAAGTTTTACTTTTTTATGTTTGGTTCATTTTCAAATAAACACTCTTTGCACACATCCAATTAGCGGGGTAATTATTCCGTAAATCATAAACCAAGTTTAGGGGGTAATACCGGTGAAAGGTAGGGTGTTAGCAAGTCCGGGTATTTCGGGGGGGTTATTCGCTTTTTCGGTATTTTAGTATGTTATGTTATACCAAAAAAAAAAAAAAAAGGGAATCCTTTAAATTGGTCAATGCCCAATCATTTCTGTTTTTCCAAGATACAACTATATATCTCTGATGGAACTCAATTACAACAATAACAACAACATACACTGATAAACTTCCATAAAGTGGGGTAAAATCGATGGGAACTCAAAAATAAAAGAATCTCCAAATATAAGTTTTAAGACAATTAAAAAGCCATGAAGAAAATGAGTAGTAATAATAATGTAAACTGAAGTTATGATAAAATAAGTACTTTCCTAATAAGTATTAATTACATGACAAAAAAAAAAAGCTTTGTATTTTAACTCTAAACCAATTATGCAAAACTAAAGAATAGATATCCAACAAATCAATTAGCTAAAAAAGAACAATTTCCATATAAGCATTATTAATGGTTTTGAAGTACTTTATTTGAGTTATGCAACAAGTAGGAATATAAAACTTATTGGCATTCAAATTCTAAGTTCAAATTTAAAATAATATGATAAAAGACAAAAAGCTAAAAAAAATTTAAGAGATATTTACAAATTACATTACAAATAATATTCTATGTATAAAATACTTTTAAAATTTTACACGTAATGTCGGTCGGTTTTTCGGTTTGATTTTTTTGTTTAAAACCAAGATGAAACATTACTTATATCCATAATTTTTTTCAATCCAACTACCCAACCAAGTCAAACAAACCACGCTAATCCCAAATTTTTAACATGATATTCTCGGTTTATCGGTTTGGTGCGGTTTTTGCTAATAACACACTTACTAGCAACTACAATTCAAATTACAATACAAAGATCCATCCATTCAAGAAAAGAAAAAAGAAAAAAAACAACGGCAGTAACTTGCTTAGCTTGGTCACTCTATAGAAGAGACTGCTTTAATTGTGGAAATATGGTAGATACGGCTTTAATGGAGGAACATGGTAGATAGAATTAGTTGGGTCATAAATAGGTGGGGTATTTTTATAAAATATAAAAGTTTTGGATAGTTTTTAAAAGTTTTGAAAGGGCCAAAACATAGATCTTAGCCCAAAAACTGGTTTGAGCCAGATTTTGGAATTTGAAGATTTATTTTCAAAATCTGTCAAAAGTTTATGGTCAAACAAAGATTTGAAAATAAATCTTCAAAATATGCTCCCAAAATATATAATCAAACGGGAGTTTAGTATCTTCAATAAAGTGTATTTATGGAAAGTCCACAATAAGGAATAAAGTGATAAGTAAGAATATGATTCTAACTTATAAATAGCGTAAAAAAAAAAAAAAAATCTATATTATCAATCTAATTTAATATAAAGTGATAAGTAAGAATATGATTCTAACTTATAGATAGCGTAAAAAAAAAATGCTATATTATCAATATAATTTAGTATATTACTATAGGATATATAGGGATAGATATATTGTTTGAAATTATGAGTTTGGCAGAATCCAGTAACTTTCGTTCATCCAACTTTGTATTTGTGTTAAGAAATCCACCTAATTTGTATAAATAATCTATTTTGCCCCAATTGGTCTTAAGTTCTGAAATTTAGAACCCATAAACTAAAAATCTTATATCCTACTCTAATATAAGAATATTGTATAATTTGTCTTTAAATTCTAGGTTATTATTCCAAATATTACAGACAAAGAACTTATAGACACCAATAATATAATGAATTTTTTCATTATCATGTCATACTTATCTGTTGTAGTAGGCTCTAATCTCAATATTCGAAAACCTCACTTTTTATGGTGAGGTACATGTATAAGTTAATTTAAATATTCTTTACATTGTCGTTTATTAAACTCGGACAAGAAGTTACATTTATAGTTAACTAGAAGTTGTTTACGCTGTCCATTAGTTGTATATATAAATATTACAAAAGGTCAAAAATAGTGACGGACAACTTCTGTTATTAAACATCAAGAATTCGTCTCTAATAAGTACTATTTAATAATAAATTATTTGAAAAAATTGTTAAATACGAGCTATATCGCAAGAGATTAGTAATTAAGTTTGTCTAAGTTGAAGGAGAGAAGAAAAACAGAGAAAAAACTAGTTATTTACCATCATTAGAAGGAGGAGGGGCAGAAGAAGGAGCCATGCCTTGTCCAAAACCAAACTCAACAAGTGCCATCAACATGAATCCAATAATTACATATGAGAGGTTCATCAATCTTACTGAATTCATCTTCAAATTCAGAAACAAAATTTTGTATTTTACACAATAACACAAGTGAAATATTTCAATGAAAATTTAAGAGATATTCAGAGAAGAGAAAGGGGAAAAATGGATGCTGGAGAAAGAAGAGGGTGTTTTGCTGAGTTTATATAATAAAGTCTAATTGTGTGAAATTTCTAGGAAACAAAGAGAAAAGTTGTAGTTGTGTGGGTGAAAGATACACGGAGGAGTATTTTAGTTAAAAAAGAAAATAAGATTCACAAAGTTGATTTTATTGACTTGGAGTTGGTGGACAGTTGTTTGACTCGTTGACGGATTACTATTTTCCTTGGTGAACAGTTTTTTGTTTGTATTTTAGTCATTTGAATTAAGAAAATAATGATGTTTTACCAAACATAATATATAAGTACTTAAATTATACGGAAAAGGGTCATATTTGTCCTCTACTATCAAAAATAAGTTATATTTGCCCTATGTTATACTTTTTCAACATATCTATATCCCAAAGTCGTACTTAAGAGTTATATTTACCCCTCATCCCGTTAAAACTGGATATATTACCCGCACCCATTGAAGACAGGTTCAAGGTGGGTTCAAATCAAGAGCAACCAATTTGGCGACAATGAAGAGTTTCGTCAAAAAGAAAAAAAAGAGTCTGAAGTGCTACATGTGGAGACGAAGTTTCAACTATATTTTCAATCTTTAAAAATAAAAATAAAATATTTTTTAAACCATTTTTACCTAATAATATTTTTAACATATTTTTAACCGGTCATGGTAAGCAGCAGTGATGAAGATTATGTGAAGAAGATGAATTAAGTTTTGTCAAGAAAATCCAGGCCAAAAGGGGAGATTTGTTAGGATTTTGCCCTGATTTTCTTACTATATTTGAGTTTTACTTTTCTCTAGAAGCAAAGTCAAAGTATAACCATAATCGTTTTACCATGCATGAAAGAAAAATATAATTCTCTTCCATATTTGGCTAGTCATTTTCTTGAGAAAAGGTTTTGGACCTCTATAAATTGAACAATCCTTCTCATTTGACACAACACAATGACATCTACGATATAATGTAGTCATTAAAGAGTCTTATTTAGGGGGAGATTATTCCCCCAATAGAGTTTATGTTTCTTTATTAGTTTTTCAATATGTAGGTCACTTGACCAAATCATATTATAATATTATGTCTTTTTAGCATATTTTATTTGTTCTTGATTTATCGTCGTTCAATTTTTGCAATTGTAAGCTTCCGCATGACGCCTTGTTATTTCGATCCCAATAATATTTGCCTTCTACTATCAAAAATAAGTTATATTTGCCCTATGTTATACTCTTTCAGCATATGTATACCCCAAAGTCATACTTTAGAGTTATATTTATCTCTCACCCCGTTAAAACTTGCTATGTTACCCGCACCCATTAAAACATCACTTTATTCGAGAAAAAGGTTTTTTATCTGAGCTCATTTGAATCCTTCGAATACAAGCTTGAAGTAGTTTTCAAAAGGGAAAAGGGTCAAAAAAATATAACTTTGGAAAAATAGTAAAAATATCATGAAACTTATTTTGGGTCAAAAATGTCCTTAAAGTTTCAAATATACCCGAAGTATCCCCCATTAAAACATCACTTTATTCGAGAAAAAGGTTTTTGATTATTCCCTCAAACATAACCTACGATTTGGGGGAATAAGGGATTTTTGCAGGCTTGAAGCATCATTTGAATCCAAGATAGGGTATATTTGAAAACCAGATGACAAGACCCTTGGAGGATATTTTTAGCCCTTTTCCAAAGTAGAGTTTTTCAAAAATCACTTCAAGAGGAACTGTGGAAAATGCAAAGTTAAATCATTTTAGAATTATCATTGATTTAAGTAGAAAAGTTTCTGAATCAATCACCTAAGTGTAATATCTTGAAAACTTATCTAGATTTTTAGAAATTTCTTATACACGGATCTAGAACAACATCTTCAACTACCCCTAGATAAGTATAGTTTGTGCATGCATTTGTAACCAAATAAAATTCAAGAAATAATTTTTTCCATAACCAAGTTTTCATATCTGAAATCATCCTTCTCATTTTTAAAGCTTCCTCTTTTTTAGTTCAATTTTTCTACTTTAATTATTGATCTTAGCCTAGCGGAAAACTTTCGACTGTAACATCCTCTCCATTATACATCATGTTTGAGTCAAAAATAGTACTTTGCCCAAATAGTTTAAATTCGTATTAAAAGTTAAATAAGATTAACTACAGTTGATCGTAATTTGATAAAGATGGTTGAATTAACACAAGCGAGTTACTAAAGGTTAATAAAGAATAAGTAAAAAAGTAAACTTATGCCAACTGTGATGAATCTCAGTAATGGATTTCTCCTTTGCCAAGAATGAACAAGAGCTTGATGATAAGAGAATTAGACTAATAATAATCAATAGAAAGTAATCGATAATAGTATATTTTCTTTTAGTTAGTATTTGGTACCTATATATGTAAGTGAAAGTACTATTTATAGATATTTGATCCTACTTGATGTCATTCCCGCTGTGTGTATGTAATGGTAATCATTAGTTGTTAATGATTGTCATTTGCTTCTTTGATTACGGATTTGTCAAAAATCTTTGCGTCATTGCATTACATTTATTTAACGCGAATCAGTGCTTGTATGTTGTTAAGATTGATGTTTTTCTTATTGACCATGTCGGTATTAGTTACCTCTTCGTAAATGTTGTCTTTCGACATTACTATCAGATCTTTCTACGCCATTATATTTAACTGCTACGTGTCAATAATATGCTGGTCCACGTATTAATCTCGATTTTCACCCGTACGCATCAACCAACATATTTTTATAGCCAAAATTATTGGGTACCGTACAGAACCCAAAACTTGTACACAACGTCCAACCCTGCCTACAATCCCAGTCATATAATTACATTTATTTAAATGAAAAGTCCTCTTTGGGCATTTTCTTTCGCAGTAACATTGCATTTTGTCCTTTAATTACTAGTTTATTTATTTTATGCTGTATATAAGACTCTAGAAGCAGGCAGCTGTCTGTTGACAGCTGTCAGGTTAAAAGTATATTGCAGCTTGTCATGCATACTCTATTTTTGTTTTCTCCTGCTACACGCACCTCACTCTTTATCTCTTTTTTTTTTTTTTGAACCTTTTACTCACCAATAATAAATATTTGAGTTTGTGATATTGAAGCTTCATTCTGAGATATCTGTATTGAAAAATTTAAAAAGTTTTTTCCGTTTTGATTGGATTAATTAATATCCAGCATTTTTATAGTTTAAAGATAACTATCTATTTTTTGTTTGTTATGTTATTAATATTCACATAGCAATTCACTGAGCACATAGCGGATCATCTGCTGATTTATTCAATGAAAAATAAAATTAGATAAAGATCTAATTACAATTATGAATTTGGTAATGCTTTCAAGTTAGAATGAATTTCCAAACTTAAATTTATAAAGAACTTCATAAGATTGCTATGCTTTAAACTTGAGACTTTTCATACAATATTTATGTAAAATTTAAAACTTTTTACTTATTTCAAGTTTATACATATAAATAACTGAATTTAATAGTAGAATTAATAAAGATTGGGACCGTGCTAGCACAGGGCTTTGCATCTAGTTATTT
Organism: Lycium ferocissimum; assembly: GCF_029784015.1. NCBI lineage: Eukaryota > Viridiplantae > Streptophyta > Magnoliopsida > Solanales > Solanaceae > Lycium > Lycium ferocissimum. Next base: position 32,422,330 of record NC_081350.1, read on the forward strand.
TTTTATTAATATAGAAATGCGAAAATCTGTTTAGTACCATTAAAATTAATTCCACCATTCCAATGGAACGACGTTGATTTAGGCTAAACAATGTCGTCAAGATTTCCTACTTATTTGAACTGAAGTTGGATTTTTATGTTAGACTTAATTGGTACTCCCTTCGGTTTAAAAAGAGGATTCACTCATCAAATCAAGAAAGAATTAATCTTACGTTTCTAGATTTGCTCTTATTAAGTATTAAGTGATCAAATCTAAATAACTATTTGATTAGGGACATTTTAGTCAAATTACTTATTTTCTTTAGAAATTAATATTTTCTTAAGAGATGTGCAAATGGCTAAGTGACATTCGTACTTTTCTGCGCACGGTTCAGCATAGTGAAGAAGAAGAAGAACACAGTTACACGACATTCAAAATAATTACGTATCTATAATATACCTTCTTAATTTATCCTCTTTCATCCGTTCTTGGATTATTTTGAAGGATGCATCGAATATAAACAATTCAGTAAGATTTTATTCTTGAACAAAAATACATTTTTATTTCATATATAGAACTCTATATTGCTTCTAGTTGAATGTTCAACATCTTCTTATTTTTTGGCTGGACGTTTTGGTGGTTCAAAAAGGCGCAACAGATTCGGTACAATAGATAGTAATGTAAGAAAAAAATATTGTATCACAAAAAATGAGTATCCTTTCTTTATTTCCTTTAATCACAAAATTTGGAAATTTCTCCATTCTGAATAACAGGAGAGAAATACATAAAGAATTTAAATTATGAATGAACAAATCAATTAGCTAAAAATAAAAATACTCCATGAGTGTACTAATGGAGCAAGTACGTAATTGCGAGGGCAACAAGTAGAAGAACATAAGCAATCCCTTGATCAATCGCTGTGCCTGCAACAAATTTAGGAAAACAATTTCTTCAATAAAGTGTATTTATGCAAAATATATATACAAAAAAAAGAGTGAGAAAATAACAAACAAAAAAAGATGATTTAACTTACATATAGTGTAAAAGAATTTTATGTTATTATTTTAACTATATGAATTACTTTTCAGATTACCATTTCATATATTATGGACAGCTGTTAACATGTTAATATTTTTCAAATTAATTGCTTCAATAAAGTGTATTCTTGGAAAATATACACTAAATTAATCCTGTCGCGTATCATATAATTTGGATTATATCTAAGTTATTGTTTCAAATATTATAGAAAAATTTATCTTATATATTCTAACAATATAATAAATTATTACACTATCAGATCACATTTACAAGTTATAATAGGTGAGTTGCCTTAATTTCAAGATTAAGGAACCCTACTTAATTTTATAGAGAGGTACTTGTATAAGTTAATATCAAAATTCTTCTGAAAATTCTTCTCATATTGTCGTGTATATAAGTTACACTCGGACAGGAAATTACCTTTAATGTTAACTAGTGTAAATATTTGTTTACGCTAT